>NW_008481279.1:0-3260 GCF_000622305.1 Nannospalax galili
GCCCAACCTATTAATGAATTTTTAAAACTATTTTTTACTCATTATTTTTTGTGTATGAGTGCATTGCCTGCATGTGTGTTAGTGCACCAGTGTCGTGCAGTGCCTGCGGAGGTCAGAAGATGGTATCAGATTCCCTGGAACTGGAATTACAGATAGTTGTTAGCTGCCATGTAGGTGCTGGGAATAGAACTCGGGTCCTCTAAAAGAGCTGTTGGTGCTCTTACCTGCTGAGCCATCTCTCCAGCCCCTATTTCTTCTTTAAATATTTCACACAATGCATTTTGAGGGGTAGGACTCAATGCCCTGAGAGAGTTGTGCAGTTGAATACCATCATGATTTCCTGATTTCAACACTCCATGAAGACAGAGTGCTGACACCCATCATACCATCAAAGGAACAATGACTATTGAAGTGGACAGAAACAGCCAAGTTTAAAGGGAAACGGAGAGGGAAGCAAAGATAAAGAAGGGGAGTTAGGAGAAAATCCCTTAAAGCTGTTAATCATCAGCAAGACCTTGGGAGAAATTCAAAACAAATTGATGTGGAGCAGAATCTCTGTATAATAATTGCATCCTCAAAAGTAGGCTGCAATTAAGTGCTTTTAGCGAGGCTCTGGCAGTCTTGGTAGTAAGTGTAGAAAGACTAGCTTAATGAAATGTCATGGGGACCCTGCCTCTAACAGTCGCATGCCATGGATGCCAAATGGAGCTTTACCTGCTGGAGAAACAGTTACATGACAAAGGTCTGCCTGTGTGAGGAAACAGAACAGAGTGAGGCCCAGGGCCCTGGGGCAGGTGGAAAATTGACACAGCCTCTGGGTCTTGTTAGGTTTTCCATACCGCTGCACTGCTCTCTTCTGATTTTAAAAATGTACATTTCCCACTGGGTGAGAGTCTCTTAGAAAAGTAGCATCAGATCTGTTGTCCCGACACTGCAGATTTGGAGGTCAGAGTGAGCATTAGAGTGTACGATCCAGGAATGAGCGCAGTCTGTAAAGAATTCCAATATCTGCCTTTATTGTCTGCTTTGCCATTTTTCTTACATTCACAATTTATATTCCCAGGTGGTCCATTAACCTAGCTAGGCATCTGTTCATTCAAATCCCTCCTCAAAGGACTGTCTGTCAGAGATCTCTTCTCTCAACCCTTTATCTCTTGATCTTACCTTGTCTCAGAGCCTCTCTGGCTCATCAGCTTGCCTCATTTTCTCCGTGATGCTTCTCAATTCATAAAATACTACCTGTTTATATACTATGTACCAATACCTTTGTCCTGTGCGCTGCCTGTGGTACAAGCTCCATGTGAGCAGAAAGCGTGTACTTCTATTTTCTACACGGGTCTGCCACATCCCTAATGAGCTTGTATTCAATGCTCAAGAGGGCTGCTTAGAATCTGTGTTCTGACCTGCATATGTAAATGGTTTCTGAATTCTCTCTACGACTCCACCCTTCTCCCTGCTGTCTCCATAGGTCCCTCCTCGGCTCTTCTCATCCACTCTCACCAGCTCCTAGGTTTGTTTCCTTAAACTCAACTTGTTCCCATTTCACAGTGAACTCATCATCACTTGTGAGTTTTCTGTGAAAACTCTTTATACAACACATCATAATTTTGATCTATCCATTTTTTCTTCCTGATCTCATTATTCTCATCCATTTATGAATTATTACTCCCAGCCTTGAAACCACATTTCTGCTAGCTATCTACCACCTTGGTCTTCATAGAAAAATCCATTTAGGATGTGACCTTTACTTATGTGTTTTATTTATGTTCAATTTTTAAAATATTTTCATTATTTTCAATTTATGTATATGAGTGTTTTGCCTGTGTGCATGAAAGTGTACTCATGTCATGTAATGCACACAGAGGTCAGAAGAGAACACCAGATGCCCTCGATCTGGAATAATGGATAGATTTTGGCTGCCATGTGGGTGCTGGGAACTGAATTGCAGTCCTCTGCAAGAGCAGCCAGTGTTCTTAACTGCTGAGTCCTTTCTCCAGTCCTTTATGATCAATTTTTCTTGAAAAATCCTTTAGTAAGTATCAGCTCTTCACCCCTTTTATGAAACAAGTAATCAGCCCATCAATGATCTCCTTAGTTTAGATTCCAGTAGGCTCTTTTCTGTCCTTATCTACTGGGACATCTCATTAGTAAATGATATTTGAGTGCATGTTTCTTGATAAATTTATTGAGGTAAACTGATACAACATAAATGTGCATCCATTGTAAATGTTGAAGTATATACATACACTTACATAATCCAATGACACAATTGTGTTGATTACTTTTCCTATCCTTGTGATCAAATATCTGGCATAAACAACTTAAGAAAGGAAGGATTCACTTTGGCTCATAGTTTCTGAGGGCTTAATACATCTATGTGTGGCCCCAAGCACTTGTGCAGAATATGGTGACAGAAAAGCATGTGACAGGCAATGTTTATCACTTGCTGTTGAGTAAGAGTAAGGCTGGGGGCAGGATGCAGGAAGAGGCCAGAGAAAGACATGTCCCCTAAGAACAAGCCTTGGTCTCCTACTTCCTCCAACTAGACTGCACCTCCTACCTTTCAACATTTTCCAAGAATCTGTCAAGGGATTGATCAGGTCAGAGCCCTCATAATCTTGCTGTCTCTGGAGATAACATCATAGACACACCCAGAGATGCAGGTGTTTCTTAATCCAGTCCTGTTGACAGAATTAACTAGCACAACAAGCAAGATAGAAACATCCCCAAATTTCATTTATACTTTCAACCAATCGATTTTCCCTACAGTCTGCTTAAATCAATAATGCATCCACTGAGTATCGCTATATTTTGAGTATTTATTTAAAAAATTTTAATTCAAATGGTATCACACAGTATGTGCTTTTATACACATACCTACCTTTCCTCAACATAGATTTTAAGATTCATTCATTTTAGTTGTACTTACTTGTAGCTTGCTAATTGTTATTGCTGAACAGAACTTCATTATTTATTGGCATTTGGTATACATTTTGAGATGTTTCCATGCTAGAGATGCTATGAAATATTTGAATGTACGCGTATGAGCATACAAGATTTCATGTGGTGAGTTCTCATTTATATTGGCTAAACATGTAGGAATTAAATTCAGCAGGAAACAGCAGGGTGACTAATTTATTAGTAATTGGTAAACAGTTTCCAAAAGGAGGTATTCTTGTACTTAGACCAAAAATGTTGGTTGTTTACTTCCTTACCAACACTTACTATTATTAGACTTTTAACTTTAGCTATTCTAGAAG
>NW_008481280.1:0-3273 GCF_000622305.1 Nannospalax galili
CCGAGGCGGCCGGGGCGGTGGCGGAGACCGGGGTGCCGGTGCCTGTGGACTGCTCCGACGAAGCGGGCAACACCGCGCTGCAGCTCGCGGCGGCCGGGGGGCACGAGCCGCTCGTGCGCTTCCTGCTGCGTCGCGGAGCCTCAGTCAACAGCCGCAACCACTACGGCTGGAGCGCACTCATGCAGGCGGCCAGGTGAGCGGGCGGCCGGGACCCCGGGTGGTGCCTGGAGTCCGGGCACAAGCCGGGCAGAGGAAGGTCCTGCCCGCGGACTCCCGGGAGGGAAAGAGTCCCGGACTCCTGAGAGTGCGATTGGCAAACTTGGAACCGTGCATTTGCCCCCGGAGGCCAGAGGCGTAGAATCACCCTGAAAGTGGAAGATGCAGGCGTTGTGAACTGCCTCTTGAGGGTGCTGAGAACCGAACTCGGGTCCTCTGGATGCTCTTAACTGCTGAGCCATCTCTTGGAATGTTAGAAACTTTGGCCTTTCAAAACACCATCCGGAGAGTGTGACGGAATCTTCGACGCATTCATTCGTTCCTTCTTGCATCAAGGGTCTCTTCGAAGAAACTATTTATTCACCTTGGTGCGGCGTTGGGGATTCCAGAGAGTTAAGACCCCGCCTGGGGTGGGGGTAGGGATCTAGGCAAAGCAACAGGCTTGACCCAGAAGGGTCTGGATGTGGTAGCTGGCCCAGTTGGGGGAGAGAGGGTGATTTTCAGTAGAAACGCGTATATCCACATCCAGACCTGAGGATGTGTAAGATTTAAATAGGACAAGAGGGAAAAAAGTAGGGGTGGCGATGAGGGGAGGAGTCGGCAACCGCGCAAACACAGGCTAAGGTTTTAGGACCCCTGGGAGGATGTTGGAACTGGAAAAGGTCCCTCAAATAATGGAAGATGAGCCCTCCCTGAAAGAAGAAAGCAAGTAAGCTTGAGAAAAGCCCATAATCTAAGGACTCTGAGGAGCCATGGAAGGTTCAGGGCAGAGAGAGTGATATGAGCAGATTTGTTTTGAAAAGAGCACTTTAATTGAACTGTGAGAATAGCCGCAGAGGTGTAGGATAGTCAGCGGCTGGTCAGAAGACTAGAGCAGCTCACCTAAAAGGCTAGTGTAGCCTGGAAGCAAAGCAGGGAGGGCATAGAGGGTTTGAGGTAGACTCAGGAACTAGATCATGGTGACTGACTGACCCTGGGGAGGGGGCAGGAGAGAGGGAGACAGCAAAGGCTCTAGGTTTGTGACTGGGGGCTACAAATGCACCAAGCTCTAGGAGACAGGCAGGAGAATGAGTGGCCTTCAGACACTCAGCAGGTGGTCCCAGAAGAGGATGCTGGAGTCAGAACCTGGAGGGCAGGGTGGAGCCTGGAGACAGCAGGTTCTGAGCCTGGGGTTATGGAATCAGTGAGTACTGGAACACTGGTGCAGGAGGACTTACCCATGATTGTGTCATGTAAAAACCTTGTGTGGTAATGGCAGCAGACCACCAGCCACTATACAGGACAGTTGCTATAAACCTGGTGGCTTTGTTACCACAGCAGCCTTTTATTTTGGATAGTTTTGCCATTCTAGGCTCAACTAGAGTCTGTCTTCCTCACAGGCCTGCAGTCCATACCCGGTACCCATGCCTGGGTAGGTGAGCTGAGAGCTGGTGGAATGTCAGCTGTGACTACAAGGTGACAGGATCACTGTCTTATTCTCCAGCAGGCCAGTCAACCAGGCCTAGTCTCCAGGCAACTGCTGGATCCCTAGCATAGTGGGGCAGCCCAGGCCTAGTCCCTGGACAGAAGCTAGGTCTTTATTTAGCAGGCTGTCCCAGGTTAGTCCCTGAACAACAACTAGGTTCCTAGTATTGGAGGCATACACTTCTACCATATTCTCTTGTCCCAAGCAAGTCACCAGGCATACACCTACCACATTCTCTTGTCCCAAGCAAGTCACTCATGTTCAGAGTGGTATATAGACTGCCACCTGGGGGGGCATCATATGGCTGAGTTCAGCATCATATGGCTGAGTTCAATACAGGGAGCAGTTGACTGCTGTCATTACTGTGAATAGTCTGTTCTTGATCACTGTGTGCAAGCCCCCCTCCAAGAGCTTTGTACACATCAGCCCATTTTACCTTCTCAACAGTCCTCTGCAGTGGACACTGCTGCCAACATTTTGCAGAAAAGGAAACGGAGGCAGAGGCCAAGCACTCTGCTACTGCCTCACGACTATCAAATGGAAGAGCCAGGGTTTAAACCTGGGTAGCTGACTTCAAGACCTGCCCATTCTTTTGCTCATCTTCTTAGGCAGAACCCAGAGGAACTGACATGTCAGGATGGACTAGCAGGAGTTGCAAGTGCAGACATCGGTGCCCCCAAAGAGGGACGGGGAGGCAGAGGAGCTCGGAGTGGCCATGTGGATGAGTAGACTTGGACACACAGGCTGAAGGGACAAACAGCCCTTCACCAAGCTGGCCCTAGGGCTAAGAGGAGCTTGCTCAGGATCTGAAGAAAGTTTCTAGGGTGGAGGAAATTGGAGAGTGTTATAGTGATAGTATGGATGAGATTATCTAGGCTCTTCAAGCAAAGGGAGAGGAATTCCCTCGGCTGCGTTAGCATTATTCCTTACAGAAGAGCTCTTAATTCTGCTTTTAATAATCATTTAATTTGCAACCAGATAAGACATCTATAAGCTTCAAACAAAAGCACACCCACATATAGCTAGTGGTATACAGTGGTTTCTCACCTGTCCATCTGACCTGTCCCATCCACTTAGCCCCACCTTCTTGTCTGCCATCTATTTCTTTGTCCCACAGGTCCTCCACCATGTTCCTGTTGCCGTTCTGGGCAGGCTTATTCTTTTCCATAGAATATTTCACAGCATCCTGAGTCTCTGCTAGTTAGGCATCAGTAACCTTCCTTGTCCCCAGTTGTGATAATTATAAATATCTCTAGATGTTGCCATAGGTCCTTTGGAGGGTGTAATAACCCCCAACTGAGATTCCTACCCATCTTCTCGTTGTAACCCAACAGTCTTTGTTGTTGCTTGGTTTTGTTTGATTTCTTTCTTTTTTTAAGACAGCCTCACTCCATAGCCCAAGCTGATAAGCTCCTGGCAATCCTCCTGCCTTAGCCTCTGGAGTGCTGAGATTACAGGCATGAGCCGCCACTCCCAGCTCAATAGTATTTTATATTTTAGGGTTCTTTTCCAAGTGTTACACAGTTCTAAGTTAACCTGATTTGTGCTACTAGCATAATTTTATTCTGAATTTATCTTTTTCTTTTTTGTTT
>NW_008481281.1:0-2803 GCF_000622305.1 Nannospalax galili
CCTGCCTCTGCCTCCCAAGTGCTGGGACTACAGGCTTGTGCCACCATACCCGGCTACACCTCTCCCTTTCTTTTCTTGACAAGTCTGACTATTAGCAGGCTCAGACCATTTGCCTGTGGCATTTACAACATTCTAAATTTTAGGGGATTGCATACTTAGAGTTCAGCTCAGCCTACCCACTTCCTCTGAAGATTCTGTAAAGTGGCAGCTGGGTTCTAAGGCTTAGTTTGGGCAGAGTCATTGGTGGTCTATTCTTTTATTAAAGGGCACATTGGTAATGTTCAGTTGCTTCCCTGTTCAGTGACTATTTGATACTTAATCTATTAATTTTAGGGGAATAAAAATGAGACTTTATGATTTAAAATTTTTCTTAGTTGGTATAATTTATAAATAGCAGCTCCCAAAGTAGTTGGAGAGGGACGAGAAGGAGAGGGAGAAAGAGAGAAAGGGGGCAAGGGAGAGAATACATCCCGTCATCTACTATTTGGCTGCCCAGTACTAGACTTCATTTAGGAACAGCAGGCAGACAAGATAAATGCATGGTCATTTTGTCAACAAGTGTCAAGCCACAGAAGTGACTGTGCATCGCTCTCTGACCTAGCACCTAAGCACATAAGCTGCTTTCATATTCCACAGAACAGGTCACAGTTTAGTAAAAATCATTGCAGTGTTGGTACTATTTTCTTTTTAAAAATAATTTATCTTATTATTTTTATTTTATGTGTATGAGTATATTTCCAGCATGTATGTAAATGCATCTGTGCCATGTTAATGCCCACAGAGGTCAGAAGAGGGTGTCAGATCCCCTGAAACTGGAGTTACACATGGTTGTTAGAAACCATGTGGGTGCTGGGAACCAAACCTGGGTCCTTTGCAAGAGCATCCTGCTCTTAACTGCTGAGCCACCTCCAGCTCCAATAATATTTTCGTAAATATCTACTATGTGCCAAGTAACTCATTGGATACTTTATACATGTTCTACCTGCTGGAGTTGTTGATACATGCATTATCAACATCTTTAATACTGGCTAACTCCTCCATTTATCTGCTGTCTAAAGTATAATTTTAATTTATTTCTAATCATAGTTCAGCAAGATAGTTACAAACACCCTGAAGCTGAGGTGACCTTAAGCCATCTATAATTACAATGAAGCAGAAGATGTTTATTTTACTTGCTACTGTGCAGATTCACTGTCCTTTTCTGTAAGTATGCTCTACCTGCCTTCACTTCTTTACTATGGAAAAGGAAACCAGCCCTTCAAAGTTAACAATAACCCAATCACAGGGAAATTTTGTGCACTTAAAATGATTCATTTACCTGTGAATCAGGCAAAAAGGAGAAAGGAGTCATGAGGCTGAGGTAGAAGGGAATGGAAAGATTCATGTAGGAGAGCTTTGAGCTAGGACTTGAATGACAGATGACAGTTTATGAAAGAATGTTTTAGCAACTGAGACTGAATTTGGCATGAAGCTGAGAGGCCAGTGGTCTTTAAAAGAGAGAACTATCTGAAAAACAAAGAGAAAGTTGTCCGAGGCACAAAATTACAAGGTGAATATGGGCGAGTTTAATAGGACTTGCAGTGAGCATATTATGTGACTGAAAGTCCTCACATGGTTCCTTCCCACATTATGTCAGGACTCTGAAACCACTGACATGCCCCTGAACTTCAAAGGCCCTGAGATAGTGTATGTAGGATAAATATATCTATCTAGTTAGTGGTTCTAACCCCTGGCCATAAAGTAGAATCACTGAGTCTTCTTTAGTGCCTGATGCCAAGGTCTTACCTGACTCATCGGAAATGGGCCTTGTGGAGGTGAAACCTATACACATGCATAATTTCTAGCAATCCCACAATAGAATGCACAGCCAGTGTTGAGAACTGAGGTGATTCTTATCCAGGACCTATTTCAGTTGGAAACACTTATTCTGGACAAGAAATTGATATTGCTCTAGTTCACATTTTATCCTCTTCTTCTGTACAACTTATGGCAATGTCTGTACGGACAAATACTGTACATAAATCAAGCGTATAAATCAAAGAGGAACAACAGAAGATGTCTCCAAAGGAAACAATCTACAGAGCTGGAAGAAACTATGGGTGTGTCTATTTCAACACAGCACTTTCCTGATATTATGTCTATATCTCACAGGAGTTGGAAGATTTTTAGTGCAATATTGAAGATGCACATGCACTATATTCCTTCTTTGCTAAGGTAAAATGGTCTCAGAGGACTGGCTAAAATGGGAAGTCAAAACCATGGCTTCTGGAAGAACACTGAATCAACAGAAGAAACTTTGGAAAGAGAGAGACACTGTATACTGGATATCTGCAGAAGTCACATGTGGTGGCGCACCCCTTTAATCCCAGCACGCAGGAGAAAGAGGCAGGTACATCTTTGTGAGTTTGAGGTCAGCCTGGTCTACAAAGTGAGACCATGTCTCAAAAAACAAAACAACTACACAACAACAACAACAAAAATCATCAGAGTATTTTCAGAGTGAAAAATTATAAACTTTGGCAATATTTTGTACTTACAGGATGTTTACTTACTGTTTTTCTTATGGCACTAAATATTTCCTTTTGAGCGACCTAATATGAACATACTGCATCACAAATTCTGGGATAAAACATTACTGTTTAGAACCAAATAACATTTATAGCATGGAGAATCGCTGCTATTTCTCACAGCCTGCACTGTTTTCCTGGCCCTTGGACATCAGAGATAGCACATGTGTACACAAATGGGTACGCGTGTACGTACACACACACACACACACACACACACACACACACACACACAC
>NW_008481282.1:0-3284 GCF_000622305.1 Nannospalax galili
ATCAAGGCTGACACTGAGATCTGGAGACTGAGTCCCAGGACTGCCATAGGGAGAGGCACTGAGGGCTGGAGTGTACAATGCAAGGCACTAACTTCTACCCCTTTCCACCTTCACCAGGCAGCTGAGGGTGACTGTGTGTGTCCAGCAGCTACCACAAGACCAGCCCCCACTGGCTCCCTTATCGGGGCCTCTCTTCTCTATTTTCTCTGCAAACTTTCCCTCCCTCCTGTATAAAACCTAAAAGTTGACCTCCTCACAGTTCATAGGGCAAAGCAACCATACTCAGGGCACTGAGATAAGAGCTCAGCTAATAGCTGGCTTGCACACAGTCTCACTGTGGAATGTTCTACTTTATTATGATACAGCACAAGGACCTCACTAGAACCACAGCCAAACAAACCTGTTCTTTACAAATTACCTGGCCTCAGGTATTTTGTTACAGCAACAAAAAACAGACAGTGACATTCCCCATCACCAGAGTTCCAGTCTTCTTATCCACCCACAAGGAAGATACTCCCCCGACAATGGTGCCCTTTCACCTGAGCAGTGAACCCCTCAGCCACAGCCTGGGTTCCCTGTGAAGGGACAGAGAGCCACTGAGACCTGAAAGCCTTCAGTGCAGGATTGATGCATGGGCCACTCTGCAGGTAGCAGGAGGAGGGGAAAGAGAATCTGCCCAGCACATTTAGAGGACAGGTCTCAACTGGGTGTACACACTCAAGGCCAGGATGTGGCCAAGCTGGAGAGTACACATCTGTGTTTTCCTGGGCCTAACACTTCTTATAGATTACTACAGGGGCCTGCCACCTGAGGGGCTGAAAGCCCTTCTGCAGAATCCTGGGACTAACTTTAGCTAGGTGTGTACCCCTAGTACCCCCTTACACCCATATGACCTCACTGTTGTGGCCAGGCAGCTCTGCCCACCTCACCCCATTTCCAGCTCTGGGAGGTAGTAGCCACCTCTTTGCTGAAGCATGACACCGAACAGCTCAAGCTGTTTGCAAAAGCCACACACCACTCTGGGGGTGGGCATCAGCTCTGTCAAATACAGGAGGGGTGAAAATGTCAAACTCTGGGGAAACTCAGTATGCACATACCTCCCTGAGTGACTTACCGTGCAGCCAGCTTGTGACAGACGATGCCTGTGTCTGTGATGACCTCACTCAGCCTCAGCTCCAGGTGAACCTTGCCCTGCAAGGCACAAAAACAGTGTCACAAGAAGACTAACCCTGCAGATGGCTAGCTGGTACTTGTACCATTAGGCTCCAGACCTGGGGCTCAGATACCAGGAGAGCTGCTACAACTCACTAGCCCAGCACTGGTTCAGAGGTGATAGGGCCAAGAGTGTTAGAAAAGGATGCTTGGCCAAGTGGTCCCCAGAAGTGCTATGTGTGCATACATTCAGGGCATGTCACAGTGAGGCACAGTAGGGAAGTTTCTCCCAGTGGGGGGTCTTCTGAACCTTGTATTCACAATCTCCTTGGGGAGGCCGGAGAACCTGAGTCTTGTTTTCCATGCAGAAAGTTAATGCTTGTGGATGTTTCCAGAAGGGCAACAGGTAGCTGGAACATGGAGAACAAGGCAACCCAAATGTCCCACTATTTGTCCACACACAGTCACACAAGTCTGGAGCATGGAAATGCAAAGGGAAAGGCATCAGGAGAAAAGGGACCTGCTCTCTGGTCCTATGGGTGGGTGCCCATAAATATTAAACCAAGATATAAGTAATCAGAAAAGGGGAGGCTAAACTGAGCAGTCTCTAAGGCAACTCTTCTGAATAAAAGTTTAGGGCTGAGGGGCCTTCAAATAATGCCCTGTCTAGGAGGGTCCAGGACGGGAGCAGAGTGGTGAGTGGAACAGGTGTATGACTAGCTGATGGCATGGAGTTCCTGAGTTTTCCATGCACACCTGGGCCATAGGTTAGAATAACCCCTGCTGAAGAGGGTCCATCAGGAGTCCCATGGCCAGGCACCCCAGGCTTTGACTTTGCAAAATCTTCAGCATTCAGAGGAGGGGATTGTCTTGATGTATACATCATGACAGTCTGATGATAAGGAAGTAGCTGAAGGGAGGTGGGTTATAGAGAGCCTGACCTTGAAGGGAGGCAACAGAGGCCCTAGATCCATCCCAGAAAGTAGAGGTTCTATTCGGTGCTGAGACTGACTGGGTCATAGCATCTCCAGTTTTGATCCAGGCATATCTCTTCCCATGGGTGGATGCTGAGGCCATGCTAGCCTCTTGGTCCTCAGCATTCCCCCTTATGCCTTGATGCTGTATGCAAGTTTCCAAGCAATTCCCTACAGAAAAATTGTTCTTCCTCTGCTGGGTGATCTGCTGGATTAGAGACACAGATAAGATACAGAGCTAGTTTCTCCTGCCTCTTGGCAGTCTCTCTGTGACCACCCAGGGACCTGCTGATGGGGCATAGCATGGCCTTGACCACTCCTAAGTTCAAGCAGGGCCAGAGGCTGGTCCTTCCAGACTTTCCCCCACCTCACAAGGGCAGGTACAATATACCAGCAGGATACCAGGGCTAAGATATTGATGTTGGCCACCATGAGCCTTGCTAAGGTCCCATACTCTGAGGGCACCTGATCTTTGGCAGCCCATGTGCCAGAAAAGCGGACTGCCAGTCTCTGGCAGAACCCCTAGAACCTCCACTGTCACCTAACATGCACTCTGGTACCTCCCTGACTCCTTATCATGCCACCAGAGTGAGTACTTGAGACAACAGAACTCTGCTGCCCCTGGGTTTCAGGTAGATGGACCTCCACAGTCATGATAACACTCTGGGGTCAAGTGACAGGGTACCAGCTCTCTGGCCCCATCTAGCTGCTGACCTTGGCCACCCCTCCTCCCTCCAATGGGGATGGAGCTAGAGGGCCATGAGGCAAGATAGAAAGTCAGGGAAACTATGGGGACAGGGAAAGGGAAAGGAGCCCCTCATTCTGGAGTCTGAAGTCTCTCCTCCAGCTGAGAAGATGAACATTTGCCATCAAGGCTGCTATATACAGTTAATATTCCTTTTATATATGGATACTTTTTGTTAAAGCCCCCCAAATATGCACCCAAAAACCTCAAACAAAATTGTTAACTTTGTTTACCACAAACATATCCTATCTTCCTATACTTTAAGCTAGACTAATTTTACCTTATCTGTTGTAATTCTGTAATGCACCCCTCAGGAACTACCCAATGATTTCATTTAAGTTTCTTAACAACCTTTTAAAGATTATAAATTCAAACCCCACCAAAATCCTATATATAACTACTGTAAAAAAAAA
>NW_008481283.1:0-3288 GCF_000622305.1 Nannospalax galili
TTTTTTTATCTGTTTCAGATGAATTCATGAACTCTGAGTGTGTATTTCACTTGGTCCATCAAATATTCATTGAAGGTCTATGTGCTTCTAGTGCTGGAGGCAGGGCTCACACCTCAGAGTATAAAATGATTGGCCAGCCCAGGGAGAGAAACTAAGGGTCCCATGTTCTCACCACACATGTGATAAAGAGGTGTCTTGTTTCACATCTAGGTTCTGAAGGCCCTGTTGGGTGAGTGTGTGCAGAAGTCTCTTCTCTGCCTAGATCCCACAGGACACTCAGCCTAGGGCCTGCATGGTTCTCTCAGCGAGCCTTCTCAGTGCAATGCTCACCTCATCTTTGCTATTTATCTTTGTACAAGAATAACTGGCAAATCAAATCAAGTCTAGAGAATACTTTGAAAAGAAGATAATACCTTCCCTTGCCCATGCTTCCTATCAAAGACATGCCTGTCAATGCTGACTACGTTTCCTTACCTCCTGACAGCACCATGTGGGAGAGGTGAGGCAGGCTCCGGGAGCACGGCTCACCCACTACCTTGCTGTGTAGCTCTGGAGAACTCACACAATCTTGCTGGATTCTAGGTACCTTGGTTAGCTGGACTGTGACTGCCCCAACTCTTGGCCTAGGAGTTGGTTGAGGAGCTTCGGGGTCCCATTTCTGGACAGATGAATCAAGACTGTGGTCAGATCTGGAGAATATGTGTTTTCTGAGTATCTCTAGAACATTCTGAATGTCTCCTACATCCTCCTCTAGAGTTCAAAAGTCTTTACACTGAATTAATGACTTTCAATTTTTTTGTCCGTAATCCACAGTAAGACCTACTTTTTGCTTTGGAACTTTGTCATTAGAAGTCAAAAGTCACACAAGATCTTCAACCCTATACTGTGTCATGTTCTTGGGTAAGCTTGATTTGTTTATTCTACGTTATACCAAAAAATATTTGTTGCCACCCATCACTTGATCTCACAACTTAGTAATGGTTTGCAACCTGCCACTTGAAAAAGACTAGAAAATACAACTTCTTTTGGTCTCTGGGGTTGAATCAGACCCTGGTACTGGCAAGACTGAACAGTGCCAGCTCAGTAATAGCCTCTGATCTGTCCTCTGCTGGTTTAGCATTTCGTTTCAGAATTCCTCCTCAGCAAAATGGGACCCACAGCCAGACCAAACTGGAAAAGAAATATCTCCTGGACCATTGCCCATGTAATGTCTACATCAACTTATTTTGGACAGTAGATGGTGAAAGCTAGGAAGAGTTCAGAGAAAACTGCACATTGAACCAGGAAGCAGAAGCCTGCTCTTTCCCAGCATCTCCACCTTCTACTCCACTCCTGTTCACTGTTCTCCTTTGCCCCCAGACATTGGCCTCCAGCTGACCATTTTGTTTGTTTTATTTTTCAAAACCTCAAGATTGTAAAACTAGTAAGTGATGGAATCAAGATTCAATCCTAAGTAATCCAGTTTTCATTTATCTGATTATTTATTTGTGATACTGGGATTGAACTTCTGGCCCATGCATGCTTGTCTAGCAGTGGACCACTGAGTTATATTTCCAACCCTCTTATGACTTTTTATTTTGAGACAGGATCTCACTAAGTTGCCTAGGCTGGCCGTGAATTTTTCATCCTCCTGCCTTACCCTCCCAAGTAGCCAGAATTTCAGGTCTGTGCCACCAGGTCCAGAGTCTTTTGGGTTAAAGACTCAGGATTAGTCTTTCTAATCCATCTATCAGGACCTTTTGTACAGTCAGCGCTAACTCAGAGTTTGCCATCTAGGCCCCTGCTCTGCTCTCCCCTTTCACAGAGGCAAATGAGGGCCTTCTCTGGCCTCTTAGCCACAGAGATAGTCTTCCTTTATCATGAAGGCACAATGTGTTATAACGATGTCTTGATCTTCTGGGGCTGACAGCCTCCACAGTCGGGGCAAAATAGCTTTCCAGAACAAGATGTACCCCTCCCTGCAAAGCCAGAGGGCAGGCCTGGTCCTTGTCTTTGTGTTTTGTGTTTTGAGCTAAACATTGCCTTCACTAGTTGCTGCTTCTATCTCCCTTCCACTGCCCACCTTTTGGGGGAAATCTGTTAGTTGTTCAGACCACACAAGTGAAAGGGTACTAGCAAGTAGCTCCTGCGCCCTCTGACTTCACTTTACAGCCCTCCTAGGAAGTAAGGTCGCAGGTTCACCGATGGCAGGAAAAGCCCACCGGTGTCCTGAGCGACCCCACACGTTTACTGTGTCCTTCCTAATTCATAAAAAAGTCACAGTGCCTCTGCAGCCCAACGACTTTTCCATGTGTTCGGTATTTTTAGTTCTAAGCACTGTCTTCAGCGCTTTTCCAACATGTGTTTGAGAATGGCCCAGCGGCCCCATATTAAGATAATTATTTTAACTGCTGTTTTGAAACGCCACAGCGGTGTACCAAGAAACTTCCTACCCAGTAACCTGCACAGTTGGTTAAACAAAAATTGATCCCTAGTCAATCAAATGAATCTAATAAGTTGTAGATAAATACATGATTTCATCACCTGCAGTAGAGTACCCAAAGGGAAGCCAGTGAACTCACTAGAGGCGTTGATTCCCGGGTAATAAATGGATCAGCCCGATGCTTGTGCTAAGCAATCGGTGATCTCACAAGGCCTGTCGCTGCAGTAAACTACAGCAGACTGTGGGAGGGAGCTGGGGCCAGGCACGAGCATGACTACCCGGAATTTGTCCTAACAGACTCAACCATAAATTAACTTCTATAAATCTCATTGCTTGTTGCTTTACTGACCTGCCTGTCCTGCCAAAATATTGTATTCTTGAAAGGGCTGTGTAAGTAGATTAAATGGTTTCTATCCTTGGGAATGTGGAAACCTTTATTTGTTTTGTTAAGAGACTTTTAAATATCCTTAGGTTATGTGTCAAACAGATGTCTGGGGTAAATGGTCCTGACCCATTTAGACATTTCTGAGCTTGGATGAAGGTCTGGTTTCTGCAGCTCGTGTTTAGCTGGACTCACTGGGCAAGCACCTGACAAAACTGTGAGGCTGGTAATGCTAGGCTTACCGGCTCTGTGGTGTGACTTTTAATGGCAGGCCCGAGGAAACTAAGATAAATTAAAACCTAATTGGGTCCGTTAACAGTTTTAGCAGCCCACGCATATGGATCCCACGAGGACACTTTAAAAGATGTTACAGTTTAGCTCCTATTGCAGGCTCAGCAGCAGAATGAGCTGGAGCAGTTGTCCCTCACCAACCCAGCCATTATCTCCTCAATCCATTTCTCAAGGCTGAGATTTTTTTTTTTTT
>NW_008481284.1:0-3205 GCF_000622305.1 Nannospalax galili
GGGGGGGGACAGAGTCTGAAGATGGGGCCATATCTGATTCAACTTTTTACAGGAGGGGGACATCCAGACAGTGACCCCCCACTTAGTGAGGAGACTGAAATCTGCTCTCTTTCACCAGCTCCCAAAAGCTGTGCCCAGGACCCCTCACACCAGAGATTACCATTTCTGTGCAGAGAAGCACGATCAATTATACTGGCCTGAGCGTGGGGCATGTCCCAAGGAGGTGGGTCCCACAGTCCTTACCACTGTCCCCACCCCTGCCAGCTCCATCACTCTGGCAACAAATACTGAACTGTGTGGGTGGTTGGAACCAAAGACAGGCCTCAACCTCATGTACCTGGCTGCCTGGTTGAGCCGAGGGCAGCGGGAAGGTCCAGGTGGTGTGTCCCACATGGACACCTGCTTGAGGCTACAGGAAAAGTGACATTCCATCAAAGAGCCTCTTGCAGGGACTGAGGGCAAAACCATGTCAAAGGACTGTGGTGGGGCATGCTAACCAGCACCAGCCTAGATCTAAGCCACTGCTCCATCTCCACCTTTCAGGCCAGGGTAGCTGTGTCCCCAGGACACCTCACCTGCCCCTTCAGACAGAATGCTGTCCAAGCATCTTCCTCCTCACAGTCACCTGCTTCTAAGGAGACTGCCCTGGCAGTGGGAAATGCCCTGAATCCAGGATGATCTGAGTCATGATGGTTTCACCTCTCCTGAGGGGTTGGTTGAGTGGAGGAGGTGCTCAATTCTGGACAATGTGTGAAGGTGTATCTGCTAGGATTTAGTGGAGAAATTGCTTGAGTCCGTCTGTTACTGGCAGCAACAAGTGCTCACAGCTGTGCCAAGTTAACACAGTGCCAGTGAGGGCAGAGTCAAGCTGGCATGAGCCATGGAGGGACAGCAAAGAAGCTCTGTGTTCATAGATACCACCTGGCAAGGAACAGGTTTAGAGCTGACTTTCCACAAGAGAGCACAGATCAAGCTGGGCTGCCACTCCATAGACACTGGCCAGGACAAATAGGCCCAGACCATTGCTCCAGCTGCCTTGAATCTAGATCTCATCTCTACCCACCTATGCATGGCCCTCTACAAAACCCCTGCTTCCTAATATTGCTGCGAACAGCTGGAAGGCCGGGTCAGGTATCCTCAGCCTCGGGGAGGCAGGAAGATGAGGGCTGGAGCCTCCACTTCCAAAGTAGGAGGCAGATTCTGGTCCTTGGCAGGGGATTCCCCCATCAAAGGGGCAGAGTCACCAACAGGGTGTCAAAGGCTGAAAAGAGGCCATCAAGATGCCTCTGCAGGGTACAGTGCTTGCTGTGAAAGCCTGATGATCCAAGTTCAATCCCTGGAACCGATGCAAAGGTTGACAGAGACCAACTCCACAGAGTTGTCCTTTGACCTCCACACACGTGCTATGACGATGTGCGCGCGCGCGCACACACACAAATAGGCTGAAAATAACCCACACAGCCACTACCCTTCCAACCAACACCATATCCACCATCTTATCCAGTCTGGGGATGGAACTCGGGGCATTGCACATACTAGGCAAGTACTCACCACTGAGCTCCATCTTCAGCCCCACGTCTACCATCACTGCAACCTCTATCCATCCCCAAATTCCACCACGTCTAGCACCCTCATCCTAACTTCCACCACCACCTCTCCATCACCATTTATCACCTCCACCCTCGTCACCACATTTTTGTATCCTTCCACCACTCCCCCTTCCTTACCACCATTACCACTTATACCATGACTGCACTCTATCACATCCATCACCACCATTACCTCTACCATCACCTCTACCATACTACCACCCCACCATCTCCATCAACCCCATCACCACTGCTCCTCCATCATCATAGCCGCCTCCACCATCACCACTATGTCTCTATTACCATCTCCACTCTAAGCACCATCAGCTCCACCTAGACTGCATCCCTCCATCACCACCGTGTCCACTACCACCACCACCATCACAGCATTACCATCACTGCCAAACCCCCATGGCCATCGCTATCACTACCATTCTTGTCACCCTCACACACACACCATGAGTCTCTTTCATAGGCTGTTGATTACAGTCACTCAGTACCCAACATCTTCTCCCCCTCCAAGGAGCACTCCACCAACTGCTGCTTCAAGATACTTTGCTTAACTAAGGACTGTGAGCATTTGAACCTTCTGCAGGCCAGGTGGTATGGTGCGGTAGGGCCGGTAACAGTAGAGTCTGGCCACATCTTAGGACAAGCACTCATGAGGTGATGCTAATGCCTGCTGCTGCTCCAGACTGGCTTGAAGACCATGACTATAGATGCAGGTCTTCCTAGCTATGCCTGCCACACAGGTGCTCCTGGCCGGCCTCTGCCATCAGGATAGGACATATAGTGACTAGCGAGACTAGCTATCCCCAGGTCAGGGCAGAGGTTTGGGAGGCATGTGGGAGCTGTCCTTTCTAGTGCTAGCCTGAAGGGGGTAGGGAGGAGCCCTGTCTGCCTCTTTCCATCTGACCTGAGGCCCCCAGGTCAGTTTGTGTGCAGTCATCCTGAGGTGCAGGGAGCCTAGAGCTTAAGTTGGAAGCGACACAGTCTTCTGGCCTGGGCCAGGCCTGGGCCAGAGGCACAGGGCCACTTAGACCCTTGGCTTCCTCATGGGGTAGTAAGAACACTGTGTTTACCCCAAGCTGCTCAGGTGTCACACAAGACAATGACCAGTGGCCAGAAAACGGGGAGTGCCAGGCCACATCCCACTGGGGTGGTAATGGCACCTTCCCACGTAGAAGCCCACACCCTAGACAGGCAGTGTTGCCTTCGTCCACTAACACTGGGGTAAGCCCAGATCTCCCACTGATCAGGCACATGGAAGTGATGTTACCCTGTCCTTGTCCCTCCCTAATCCCCCTTAAAGACCAGAAGGTCGGGTGGCAGATGAACAAGAGAGGGGCAGGGCCTCCACAGCCTGTTGCCCACCCACCCCTCATGGGCCCCAGCCTCTCTGCCATTTCCCTACCACATTTCCAGCAGCTGTCCAGTGGACATCAAATTCACCTGATCTCTCCAGCTGGCCAGAAAATGACCAGAGAAATCAATACCACCCCTACCTCTGAAGCCATCAGCCCTCAGTAGGCCTGTACTGTTCTGACAGACCCATCTCCCATGGAAACACTCCCCAGCCCAGCGTGTGTACACACACACACACACACACACACACA
>NW_008481285.1:0-3291 GCF_000622305.1 Nannospalax galili
CTAGAGCCAGCCGCTCCATAGTGACAGAGGGAAGCGGTCCCTAGAGCCAGCAGCTCCACTGCAACAGAAGGAGTACCCAGGAGCCAGGAGGGGCTGTGTAATGGGAAAAGGTCCTGGAGATGGGTAGTTCATCGCAGTGCACATGTACTCAACCCACTGAGCTGTGCACAGAAACAGGTTAAAATGGTCCTGCGAACACTGGACACTACACCACATGGCGAGAGGGCGACAGGGAAACGGCCACCATCTCCCAGTGACAAAGGCCTGCCTAGCCCGCTAACCCTTCTAACTTCTGTACCTGGTCCCCAGTGTACCCAGACCAGGGAGCTGACCGTCTGTGCCTGTTTCTTTCGCCTGCCTCTGGACACCTGGTGTGGTAGACCAGTTGCATGAGGCCTGCCCTGGGCTACTGGCATGCCCTATTTCTTGGCCAGTCAAAAAGTAAATGGCCAACAGAGTCACATTTGCTGCCATGTTAGGAGAGAGGGTGCTGGGGCTGAGCATGTCTAAAGGGCAGCTGCAGCTTGAGGGCTTCCAAGAGGAAGGACTGACAGCCCTGGGGTCTCTGGAGGTGGTGACCTTGTGCCCACCAGAGCTTTAGGACAGGAAGTGCTGGGTGTGGACAGGCCCACACAGGTAGGTGGACATGTGGCTATTCCCAGCAGCCCACCGTGGCCTCATACCTCCATTTTGTCCATTTACTCTGAGCAACAAAATCAGACCAAGGAGAAGGCTGCAGATCGAAAGCAGAACTAGGCCACTCCTCCCCAGGTCAACCTACTGCTGATGTTTGGGGCACAAGCCAGCCCCAGCCCTGGACAGCCCCAGCCCTGGACAGGCCCCTCTGTAGTCCTGCTGCCTAGCTCCTTCTGGGTCTGCAGCAGGCCAGGGAAGACAAGGCCACATGCATTGTGCCTGAGTGACCTTAGGGGCTGACTGCCTGGCAGGCAGATGGAAGCGGCAGGCTGCCTCTGAGAACGGCCACCCCCGGACCATGACGTCAGTGACATAGGTGCTGGTGCTGCTGAAGAGCTAGTTGCACAGGTCCCAGGTGGGCCCACTGGGCTCTGAACTTTGTTTCGTTCAGGTGGTTTGTCTCTGGGAGGTGGGTCCACCACTGACCCTGAGCTGCCAGAGCCAGCATGTCCTCTTCTCTCATAGCCGCACCTTGTTCTCTGAGCCTCAGACACCGGGGACTAGGCTTCCCCTTGCCCTCTGTGAACGCTCCACTTGGCCTGGCCTTATGTAGCTGTGGCTCCCAAGCCCTCTGCCTGCATCACCAGCAGCGCTCCCTGCTGGATATAGCCCCATCTGGACACTACGTTGCTGTAACAAGTGAAAAGCTCTCAGGCAGGGCTAGCTGGGTTCTGTGGTGACCTCAGTCAGGGCTGGCTGGGTTCTGTGGTGACCTCGCATCACCAAGAGCAGTGTTGTGGACTCAGGGTGATGCCAGGCAAGAGCCCAAAGTCCCCAAGGCCCAGCATCCTCTTCTGTGAAGTTATAAGGAGAGCAGCTGCCTAGGCCCTGCAGCATGTGTCCAAGATGGAGGCTAGCAGTGGTGCTTGGTTGGGGCCAGAACTACCAGAGAAGGACAAACACCGCTCACTACCAAGCCTGACATTTAATACTGACCACAAATGAACAGCACCAACCCAACACCTTCTAGATCTCAAGCCATATACCTCAGAAGGCCGGAGGGTGAAGGAATGGATGTGCCTAGGCGATGAGGCACTGCCGGGGACCCTGAGTTCTGGACCTCCACCACCATGCCCTGGGCAGAGCAGTAATAAGGTGATCTCCAGCTCCAGGCCAGCAGGGGGTGCGCTAAGCACTGTGAGACCGTGCAGCCAGACAAGCCACTCTGGGGCATGCACAGGTCTGGGTCATCAGGAGCGGAGAAGACCCAGTCCAAACCACAGACCCGCTACCCTGCTTCTGCTCAGAACCAGAGCTATGCAGACACCTGGTCCTCAGGCCCATGGCCATGCCTGGCCTGGCCCAGCTGTTCTAAGTCAAAGGAAGCTCTGACCCAGAGCAGTGCTGCCTGGAGAGGCCAGGGGGATAAAGCAGGTCCACACGCTGCAGGGCACGAGGCAGCGGGAACAGGCGAGCAGTTCAGGGTGAGCAGTGGTGTGACATGCCCAGAGTGGTGGGGGCCTCACCTTTTTTCTCCCGGGCAATCCTGCGCACGCCTTCTCTGAATTCCGACAGCACTTGCAGGTAGGGCATGACTGTAGACTCGAGCTGTGAAAGAATGGGTCTGATTCAGGAGAGCCACCACTTTAGAGCAGACACTGTGCAACAGGGTGTGCTGCTGTGCCCTGAGTCTTGGTGCCCACACGTCCTTATCATGACAGGTGGTGAGTGACATGTACTTGGGGGTGCCCAAAGCAGGGGATGTGGGCCATGGAGCAGAACACTCCGCAGCCACCCTGTCTACTGAGACAGACACAGTTCCGGGAAACTGCCTTTATCTTTCCAAAAGGGCCATCAGGATGCATGGCCATCTGTGGTCACGTGTGGGCCCGCTGAGGGCTAGTCACACACATTACCTTGTACACACGACAGTGGCACATGGGTAACCACCTACAGTAATGCTGGGGAGGAGGCTGGGGAATGCGGAGCCACACTGGGAAGACCCAAACAGAAGCCTGACGCTATGACTCACCTCTTACAGTGTATCTCTCTATCTCCAACAGGACAAAAAGCTTTGGGCCTTCTCAGCAGGGTCTCCCTGTGCCTCAGTTATGCAGAAACTCAAGAACCAAAATAAGGAAATGGCAGGCCCTGGTTGGGAGAGCGCTGCAGGGTAAGCTGTCCTAGGCCTTCCATCAGACGGACAGAGGAAAGCTGTCTCCCTTGCAGCTGAGGCTCTGGACTCCGGGGTGGAGCTAGACCCTCTCTCCAGCCCCACTGGGACAGCCTGGACAAGCCAGTCATTGTATCACCAGCCTTGGCCCCCAATTCTGGGGGCTCTTGGTAGAGGGCAGGGTCTGTCTCCAGGAGTCCTGGGACTGGTACCCTGATGTCCAGCTTCTAGCTGACTGCACCTGGGCACAAGACTGTACCAAGAAAGGTTAGGCCCGGGTCTGCCATTCAGGGTCTAGAACAATTTGAACTTCACACTCTGGGCTATGGTGCAGAAGGCTTGGACTCACAGGCTCACCATGTTCACCTGCGGCTGCTACTGCCTACCAGCTGACTTCAAGGGACGAAATGAGACTACCTGGGAGTGCATGACTGTTGGGAAACCCTGCTGTTAGGGTTGTAGTTTCTCCATGTCTGGATAGC
>NW_008481286.1:0-3175 GCF_000622305.1 Nannospalax galili
CACTCTGCAGTCTCTTATTCTCTACACCCTGGCCAGTTGTGGCCTTCTGTGTGATTGCACTCTGTTGCGTGAAGAAGATTCACAGGTGAGAGTTGAGGGATGCATTAGTGTTCTCTCAATCCCCCGTTCCTCTATGTTCCATGAGCCTTAGGTGTGGAGGCTCCACTCTAGACGTGTCATTTAGGACTTGACATCTCTCAGATACATAGTCTCTGTGTGACCAGCTGCAGAACTCTGTGAGAGTCTCCATCTGTTGCAAAAAGAAGCTTCTTTGATGATGTGGTCACTTAATCAACCAGCCTTGACTGGCTTCCCTCTTATTGTAAGTCCTGGGTTAGTTAACATGTCCAGAAATCTGATTTTAAAATACTATTGAACTAATTTTTAAACCCTGAGAGCCTAAGCATTAAGGCCAACAATTCACAAATGGGACCTCATGAAACCAAAATGCTTCTGTATTACAAAGCCCACACCATTCAAGTGAGGAGGTGAGCTATATAGAATGGAAAAATCCTATATCTGATAAAGCATTAATTTGTATAATGTAAAAATAACTCAAAAAATTGAACATTAACATAAACAAATTAAAATTTTGGGTAAGGAACTAAACATAGAATTCTTAAAGATAAAAGGCAAAGGACGGATAAACACTTTTTTTTAATGTTCGGCACCTCTAGTCATCAGGGAAAGGCAAATTAAGACCACTTTGAGATTTCATCTTACTGCAATCAGAAAGGCTAACGATGAAGACTGATGAGGACGATGTGGGAGAGGGGACCATCTATTCACTAATGACAGGAGTGCAGACTGATGCAGCCATACGGAAATCAGTGTAGATGTTCCTCAAAAAGCTAAAAACAAATATAGAATGCGAGCAGCCATCCCTCACTTGGGCATATGCTGAAAGGATTCTGGATCCTACACCTGTTCATCCATGCCTATTGTTACTTTAGTCACAATATCCAGGAAATGGAAACGACCTAGATGTTGCTCAACTAATGAATAGATAATGAGCATTTGGTACATTTACAAAATGGAATATCATTTAGCAATTAAGAAAAATGAAATTATGAAATTTTCAGTTAAATGGCTAGAACTGGAAGGAATCACCCTGACTGAGGCACCCCACCCCTAGAAAGACCGCTGTCATAGGTTCTTGCTCATAAGTGGATTCTAGCTTTGAATCTTTAGAGATGCCTGCTTTAATTGGAAAGTCCATAGAGGTCAGGAAACTAGTAAGTTTCCATTTGGTGGGGGTAATTCATGGTGGGAGGTAAAATGCAGTGATATAAAGGGGTAATGGGGAATAATGAAATAAGATTGGTTAAATGGTGTGAAAAGGGGAGGGGAGGGGGGGAGAGTGTAGAAGGAAGAATCACCATTGCTAAAGGCCTTTCATAAAAGTCATATAGAAACATAGTACTGTAAAAGATCCTTCAAATCTATACATATAGAGTATAAAACCATTTAAATGGAGCTACGCTCCAACAGTGGAAGGGGGTGATGACCTTATCAGACACCATATACTAGCAAAAAAAGCGCCAAATGGTATGGTTGAACTCCTTGTTTTGGAGTTGTCGTCCAGAATGCTCCCATAGACCCTCAAACTAGCCACTGCCCCTGTTCTTCCTTATCCACCAAAATACGATGGTAATGGTAAGACCCTATTGCTGAACATACTATATAGGTGAGTGATAGAACAAACAAGGAGAAATCGGCTTATCTTCATCTCGAAGCTTCATCTCTACTGGCTAGGATTCCTAGTGCTGTAAGGTACCATGCATGCTACAGGGAGAAAAGTAATCATCAACCTCACCCAGCTGTGAAACCTGAGAGATGGCCAGGCAAGATAGTCCCACTGGTGAAATTTTGGCATTAATGTTATGGAAGTAACCAACTATATGATTATATTTCAGTCCTGCTTCAGATGATAGAGCCAAATTTCTTGCACTGTAGCTAAATAGGACACAAGAATTAGGGAAGAAACTATTACTATTATTCTACTAAATGGAAATAATATTAAACAGACTCTTAATGACTACTTGTTGTGCTCTTAGATAAGTACATCTCTCAGCTTTCTGCAGAGAAGCTTCTTCTTGCAGTAGATGGTGAATCACAACTTCTGCGACTGGTCAATCTGCAGAGAACAAGAGACTGTGGAGAGCTCAGCTCTAAATGGGACACTTACATCACAGCCTCTCCTCCAAGGCTCAGGGATCATTATGGAAGAAAGAGCAGAATAATTAAGAGCCAGATGTGGTGTATGAATTCTGGACATGTTTTCTGGACACAAGAAGACAGTTTCACATATGGACCCACAATGCTTGTGACAACATGCACAAGACCAGTCAAAAATCTCAACATGTAGGAGGTGGGTGGACAAGATGATCCAGTCCTCTTGGGGATCTATTGGCAATTCACAGATGCTAGGAGACTCAGTTTTCTTTCAAAGTTTAGTGCCTGTATGCTGCCCAGGTTCCAGGGTATGGACACATACTCAAGGCATTTGGGAAAAACTAATAAGACTAGATATATATTAAGAACAGAACAAAAAATAACAAAGACATGAAGTGGAGGGGAATCTGCTGTGGACAGAGATGAGGAAGAGGATCTAAATATGACCAAAGTATACTGTGTAAATTCTCAAAGAATCAAAGTATTAAAGAATAAAATAGAAAAAGCAATATATTCTTAATTGATGAATTTTGTTTCCTATTTATAAATATATTCTTGACATACTCATATAACTTTAGTTTTTCCAACAAAACTTTAAACAAAAAAACATATATTTCAAGGACAAATTGTAATTTTTGGTAGATATGTTGCGAAAATTATCAACACTATAAGTAATCAACATTTACATCTCCTAGCACTTTTATAATTCTTAACAATTTTTAGTTGGGTATGTAGTTAAATTGGTATAGTGCTTGCCCATCATTAACGAAGACTGGTTTCCAACCCCAGCATCAAATAAAACTGGATATGTTGGGACTTGCTAGTAATTCCATCACTGAGGAGGTGGAAACAGGACGACCAGAAGTTCAACATTATCCTAGACTATATACTACATTCAAGTTCATTGTGGGCTCTCTCTCTCTCTCTCTCTCTCTCTCTCTCTCTCTCTAGTGTAAGTATATATATTTATATAAGTATATGTAATGCATAATAGAAGCTT
>NW_008481287.1:0-3291 GCF_000622305.1 Nannospalax galili
AAAAAAAAACATCATCTCTCAGTTTGAATCCTGTTATTTAATTCTAAGCTATATGTTCTCCCCAAGTCTACATTTCCTCCTCCTTCTTGGGGGAGTACTGGGGAATCAAATCTGGGGGTGGTGGGAGGTCCCGTGTCTACTAAGTATGTGCTGTGCCACTGAATTACACCCCCAGCCCCAAGTTCCCTCATTCTTTAGGGAAAATAACACTACTAGCTTCAAGGACATAAGAGATCACAAAGGAAAATCACTAAGAATGACCAGCTCATGGTAGCTTCTCAACAAATCTCATTTCCTCCCTACACAGGTAAACTGACTATTCTTCACCAAAAATTATGCATTTCAGGACTAACAACAGTCCCAAGAATGAATGTAAGACCTGTCCATTAAAGCCCTGTTCATCACCTTCATGGAGGCTTGAACAGCTACTTGTGAACCCTACAGGTGTGTGTGCTGTTTCTCCATATGACATTTGCACATGGTGCTGGTAAAAGGGTGAAAGTACAGCAGCTCTCACTCACCGGGCAGAGTCCACAAGGTGCTCGGACCAGGCCTGTAGGTGGGAGGATTGGGCTGACTGCCCTGTACAGTCTCATGTGTCCATCCACACTGCCAACTGTGCCTTCCTTTGCAGCAATGATAGTCATCTCCACTTTCCCATCATAAATAAGTGTATTCAAGATGGTTTCAATGTCCTCCATGGACAACTCTACCTAAAAAAGGGCACATTATAAGTAGGTATATAGGACAGGAAGCATCTTTTGACAGGGTATTACAAAACAGCAGAGTACCAACTGCTCAGTGAAGGGAGAAGCTACATGCTGGAGAAAAGCAATGGAAGGCAAAAAGGATGTGCACACCACTGAAATGCTAGGGAAGGACAGAAGCCTAATGTGATGATTCTGACATTTCCTAATGGTTATCAGCATTCTAAGAAAAAACTAGAAGTCTTTGTTTTGTTTCTGTTTTGATTTTTTGATCTCACTATCCCTGGGGGCTTGAAACTTACTATGTAGACCAGGCTGGCCTGGAACTCACACATCTGCCTGCTTCTGCCTCCCCAGTGCTGGGATTAAAGGTGTGTGCCATCACACCCAGTCTCCACCACACCCTTTGTTTTTATTTTATGTGTATGAGTGTTTTGCCTACATGTATATAAGTGTGCCTCCTGTATGCCTGGTACGTACCAAGGTCAGAAAAGGACATTGGACCCCCTGGAACTGGAATTGAAGATGGGTGTTAGCCACCTTGTCAGTGCTGGCAAAAAAAATGGGGTCTTCTCTAAGAGCAGTAAGTGCTCTTAGTCACTGAACCATCTCTCTAGTCCCGTAGAAGTCTTACAAACTAACATTTCTTTGGTGAGAATTTGATGGGGTAATGGGGGAAAGGTACAACACAACAAAATGACAAAAAGGGCTAGGAACACAGATCAGTGGTAGAGCATTATCAGCATGAACCCTAGATTCAATCCCTAGGACCACAAAAACAATAGAACCAACTCCAAACCTAAAAATAAAAACCTACATAGAAGAAATCCCCCTCCCCATGAATTTAACAGAGAGTCTTAAAATGTCTGAGCACACAGCTACTTCAGTAATTCTAGTTCCTAGGACTTTATAAGTGAGAGATCTGGGGCCCAAGAAATGAAAATGGCATGTCCAAATGCTACCTTAGCTTCTTTCTGACCATGAAAAGCATCAATGTCTTTATGTAAAGGTTTCAGAGGAGAAGTAATAATAGCACTTACACCTCATTACATAAGAAAATGTCAATAAATGACTCAGGCTGTGACATGTCCCACTGTCCCAGAGACAGCGGAGAAGTCCTTAGAGTAGCTTTGACTCTGGTGGTGAACTGCATTCTGCCACCAAGTGCCCCAACCTCAAGAACAGCTCAGCCAGTCAGACGGCAGTGACTGCCTTTGCCCACAGGTTAGGACAGCACTTCCAAAAAGTAGGTTCAGTAGAATGTGCACCTGAGAAGGGGACTGGGTCAAATACATTTAGAACATACTGTAAGCTACAGCCATATATATGCTGACAAATATATCTTACGTGACAAAGTAAAAAAGTTCTCACCTTACTGATTCCCAGTTCACAGATATATTTCCACACTTCATGTGATGAAGCAAAGGAACTGTTTCTCTGTATCATTGGATTCTGTTTACTTTCTCGGGCTGTTTCTGCCTGTAAGGATTGAAATAAGAGATTCAAGAAAGAGTACTAATTAGCGCTTTCTCAATGCAATGTACACTGTGTCATATCATAGCAGAACATATTTTAATAAAAATTACCAACATCAGTATATTTAGCCTTATAAAATATGATATACAAGGTTAAATATTTTTCATAAAGTAGCTTTTTAAAAAGGGCTTGTGATGGTATTTCTCACCTTGGTTTGTAAGAATTTGAAACACTGTTGGTTAAGCACCTCAACAAATTCAGATTCAAAATCCTGGTCACTGTACCACGCTCCTCCAGTCACAGATCGATCTGGTTGCAGGTTATAAAGCATATATACCTTCTTTTTGGAAGCCTAAGAAAGAATATACACAGTTTATGCATTTATAACCATTTTCCAAAACCAAGCTTTAAAAAAAAATAAGTTTATATTTTAGGACACTTTTAGATGTACAGAATTACAGATGTAAAGATAGTAGAGAGTTACTGAACTTGTGACCATTGTCTAAAGTGAAAGCCATCTTTTGGGGAGGAGGACTGTGCCATTAACCTGTGTCAGAAGTGTACTGCAGCCAGCAACTCCTTCATGTTCACAATGTTCCCTTCCTTATGGGAAGGGAAAGGTCATCAGTTCAGGTAGAGTGCAGTGCTCAAGTCCCTTTCCTATGCCTTTAGTTTTATAGACACCATTTATTTCTAAAGGTACTTAGGTCAGCACCTATTCCTCTACACATACACACACCTACCACCACCCCATGGTGTGTTACATTCTGTAACACATTGTTTCTTTTGTTACATTCTGCATCCCACCATGGCATTCCCCTAATTCCTGAGTGACTAAAAATTTGTGCACATGGCTAGACATGGTGGCATACACCTGCAAATCCCAATATTCAGATGGCTAAGGCAGAAAGATCCTGAGTTCAAGACCAGCCTAAGCAACATCAGCAAACTTCTCTCTCAGAACGAAAGTGCACATTAAGATTATTTTTTTGTGGAGCTGGAGAGATGGTTTAGTGGTTAAGAGCACTGGCTGCTTTTACAGAGGACCTGAGTTTGGTTCCCAGCACCTACATGGTTGCTAACATTGGTCAGTAATTCCAGTTCCATG
>NW_008481288.1:0-2924 GCF_000622305.1 Nannospalax galili
ACACACACACACACACACACACACACACACACACACCCCATAAGTGCATCAACACTCTAGAAATATGAATAAGGCAATGAGATTATATCCATGTTAATATCCCAGTTGTGTATTGCTGTATATTTATGCGATATGTTTCCTTGGGGGAAACTAAGAGAAGGGCACAGGGGTCTCTGAATGATTTCTCATTAACTGCATGTGAATCTACAGTTATTACAAAATCAGAATGCATACATGTGAATATGTATTATAAATCTATATACATAAAGATATGTATGACTATACTCAATACTGGACTTTGCATCCTACAGATCAGAGCCAAGTGTGATCTGTAGCTCACAGATACCCAACCTCTCTTCACAGCACTGCAGAGGTCAGGTGGTGGAGAGGCAAAAGGAGATGTTTTTTTTGTGAAATATGGGCTTTTCCAGAAAAACACTCTCAGTGGCCCTAATCCTGCATTGACCTTTGGTCCTCACCCAAGGCTGGTGCTATAGGATGCAATGGATAACCTCAGGGCCTGGGTTATCAATAGGCTTGTTGCTGAATATATGATTGATAGATGTATTTTTTTCAGGTGCTAAGAGAAAGCCTTTGAGGTGTTTTGATTAAATAATGGCTTATTTAAAATATAATAGGTTGGCAAATTAAAAATGTAAGCATCTTATAAAAATCTGATTCCATTTTTTCCTTGAATTCTCTTATTCCTTTTCCTGTACAGAGAGCTGGACAGGCATGGTTCCCTTGGGAGCACACTTATGATTTTTCTAATGTAGACGCCTGTGCTCCATGGTACCAGAGGCCCTTTTCTCCTACTTTTAATTTGTAAGTAAATGTCTTCCTCACCTGTCATGTCTCATCTGCCCAATGCCACTTCAACAGTGGTGGGAGACCTCATGTACCTTACCTGTGGCCGCATTGATGGTTGCTGGGTCGCTCTCCTTGTCTCCCTTCACAGCGGAAACCCCAATCCCATATTCAGTTCCTGGCCTCAGACCTAAGAGAGAATATGCAGGTTGACACTAATTAGTCTGTAAGTGGGAAGCTATCAGAGGACCATAGAAATAGTCCTGGATTGGTCCCTGGTCATTATAATTTCTGCATGTCCAACACATGTTACAAACTGAATTGATGCAGCTCCAGTGAGGGGAACAGGGGTGAGTGGACCCATTTCTCTCTTTGGAAGGCTATAAAATAGGGACATGCAGCAGCCTTGTCGTTGGAGGGCCCCTGGGGCTGCCGGGTCAGGGCTCACCTGTGAGTGTGGTTTTAGTTGTGGCTTGCTGGCTCTTTGGAACATCAATTTCAGCATGGTCACCTCCAGAGATGGGTGCATACTTAATTCTGTAACTGTCAATGTCAGCTTTGACGTTTCTCCACTCCAAGGTGATGCTATTGTCTGTCTGGGAGACACGGCGGAGATTCCTGGGAGCATCTAGGCCTGTATGGGGGAAGGAGAAAGGTCTGCATTGAAAAGACCAGGCAGCAGGACAGCTACAGATCCTGACATTTCAAGCAGAGATTCAAAAGGCACCTGCCACTGGATAGAGATTACAGATTCGCCTTCCCCTACCACCCATCTCCATAGCTGATACACAGATCTAAACAAAGCACAGGCCTGGGACCTTTCTCCAGAACTGAGGTATGGTATTTAACAAACATTGTGTTTAAAGAACAATATAAAAACTCATCAATAAAATCATGAGTGGAAGAAGTTTGCTGTGTTTCATCAATGTATTTTAATAACCTAGTCCTTCCTGAGATCCTATAAAGTACTTATTGAATAAACAATTGACATTTCGGGACTTGTAAAATAATGCCATCAGCTAAGGTGTCAAGAAATCCTTTGTTATTCATGTTTTCTATGCACTATAGTTTATGTTTAAAATATGTGAATTTAATTTCAACCAGAACTTATAGTTAAGTTTGAGAATATCAGCTCAGCACCCTCTTTCTCTCTCTTACTCCACACATGTATGTATGTATATACATATATACATACACATATATATGTGTGTATATATGTGCATGTGTACATATATGTGTGGGAATGATTTGGAAGGTTATTTAGAATTCTTTTTCTTTGAAAAAGCCATCGATGTCTAAGTAGTTTAAAATAAATGCAGAGGGGTGGATATGGCCTCTCTACTTTCCTCACTGTCAGATGAGCCTGAGAGGTACCTGGGGATGGAGTGGGGCAGAAGTCTTGCTGCCCTTTCTGTTCTGCACCTGTCAACAGGGCAGGCCTTACCTGTGGTGAAGGTCTCCTTGGCAGGGTTGCTGGCCATGTCCACCCTGCGGGAGGTCAGGGACACCTCGTACTCAGTGTCAGGTCTCAGGTTCCCAATGGAGTACTGATTCTCATCGTGTGTGAGATCGATGGTGGTGCGGTCCCCCGGCACGTCCTTGATGCCATAGGAAAGCTCAATGCCATCGATCTCAGCCAGGGGCTTGAACCAGGTGATCAGCGCAGTGGTATCTGTGATGTCTTTCACTTCGATCTGGCTGGGGGCATCCAAGCCTGTGGTCAGCAGGGAGAACAGCAGTTTCAGAGGTCAAGGCCAGTACCAAGGAGGCACAGCAGGTCATGGTAAACATTCTCTTCACACCGACCACCCACTTTCTTCTGCCCTAGCTGAGCCATCTTGCCAGTCCAAAAATTGTTTTGACAAAAAGAATTTGGACAAGCGTCAATTGTTATTTCAAATACTGCCTGACTTTGGGTCTTCATCCTGGCCATTCCTGTGTCCTGTTGCACTCGCCTGCTCATCTACCTGGATTTCATGCTTCCTTGCTTCCTGGTCTCTACAGACTGTTCTTTGCTTCATCTCCCTACATCATTCCCCCTCCTTCATTCTCCTGTCCATCATTCTAAACGTCTTTATATGTCATAGCCTAGCCAGGAGCCTCCTTTATCTCTGTAA
>NW_008481289.1:0-3265 GCF_000622305.1 Nannospalax galili
AGCTGGGGCTACTGGGAGACCCTGTCTCAAAAAGACAAAAAAAAAAGAAGAAGAAAAAGAAGAAGAAGAAAGAAAAAAAACAAAAAACCTTATTCCTAATACCTTATATGAACAGGAAGATTTAGGTCAGGTTATGTTATTATCTATCTTATATTTATACTGGATTTCTGATGGATTCAGTTTTATTATGTGGTGTATTAAGCAGTTTTATGAACTCCCAAGTAGGGATGAAAAAACTAGAGTTGTTTGAGGCTGGAAAAATGTTTGATTGGAATAGAACCTGAAACTTAATCTGCAAACCACAGTTCCTCCTCATTTTATGTATATTTCAAGGGAAATTTAATTCAGATGTTTCTGATTAATGTACATTTAGCTCATCAAACTTGTTGTGCAAAAGTTACTTGATTTCCAGGAAGCCATTTACATTTGGAGTTATTTCCCCCTGCACAAGGAAGTCTAGTTTCCTTTGAATGGATACAGTGTAAACCGGAAACACTCTTGGGACTGTTTAATAACATATCCTGAATACATATTTTTATTTGAAAAAAATTGAAACCCAAATATATTCTTATCATAGAAAAGCAGTAATGACAACAAAGTGATACACTAGAAATTACTTAATCAAACTCAAAATAGAAAAATAATTTGTGAATTTATATTATGCTGAACCATATGATCTTTGACTGCAAAATGACTAACATATGTTAAAAGTGGTAATGGAAAGAAATTGAACCAAAAGTTGAGGTATCTGATTTCCAGCCTCAATTCCACCACACATTTTAAGGTGATTTTAGAAGAATAATATTGTTTTCTTTTATCTTCATAAAGTTAAGAAGTTAGATAACATATTTTCCAAAGAACATTTCTTAAAAGTATATCTAATCTCTGACTGCAATACACATTTGATCAAAACATATAATTTATATAGACATATATAAAATATTTCATTGATACATATATATATGGAGAGAGTCTCCAAAACAATAACTTTATCTCAAGGAATGATCATAATTACCTTAAATATTATACTAAGGTGTAAATTCCCTCTAAGTTTTTTCTCTTCTTTCAAAAAAGGCAAAAATTATGACATCAATTAAATTGGAGATTGTATTTTTAGCATAGATTAATGTTTAGTGTAGATTAATGTTTGTTACCTACAACTACCGCATCAATAGTGTCTGCATTAGATAATACAATAATGAGGATCTTAAGGCACTAAAACTTCCGAGACTATTTTATCAGGTATACTGTGCATAGTCCCTGTATTATAGTAATAAATAAATTTGTAATTTGCTTTTGGCTCACACTGGCTGTGCACTTGTGGAGTGGTGAAGGTTGTGGTCATGTCATGATTGAGAGTTCCAAGCTGATCAATGCTGCATCTCGAGGTTTTTATCATAACAGCAGTATCAGCAGAAAAGAGATGTCGATTCATGAATGGGTTCATAAGTTTTAGACAAAAGTATACGTAAGTTTTCTTTACACATTAGCAACCTATGCAAGTCATCCAGTCACATATAAATTTCAAAGGGGTGAGGAAGTGCAGCTCTAGCACGAAGTACAAACTCTGAACAGTTTTCTGACTTACACATGCAAAGTCACATACACATAATCTAAATGATGTTAGTATAGCAGAGAATGAGAATAAAAAAGCTATAGAATAATTCTGAAAAGGTTTTGAAATTAAATATTAAGGCATTTTCTAATTATTATGATGAAAAGGTCATATAAACTATTATTCCCTAGCATTACCTATTAAAAACTTAATTTTGCTGAGTATATTAATATATGTACAATTTTACTCTTACCTTTAATTTAAACATTATTTTAAAATTTTCCAAAATCTCTACTTCACTTGATAGTGAAATAAATGGATTTTTTAAAAAACTTATCTATATTAAATGTTAGTTAAAACCATTGATTTTAATCATAATGTACTCTATACTAACAATTAATAAAAGACATTTCCAATCTTTATTACCCTCTAAAGAAACACTTTACTCATATTATCTTTGTACACATATCTTTAAGATTTTGTCTTTTCCCTGCTCTAGATGTCTCACTTTGAGAAATGACCAGAAATGTGGATGCTTTTACTGATCAAGGAAAAAAACTGCTAATTTGCACCACTGTCTGTTTATCCTTCAAGACTTCTTTTATGCTGCGAGGTTAATTTTTGGTCTGATTTTGAAACTTTAAATATTATGTTTCATTTCTTATGATGTTAAAAACAAAATATTTTCCCCTTTAATATTTTACAATGAGATATTCATATCCAATATTTTTCAAGCTCTTTCCTCCTTCACCTAGATATATTCTTTTATACTGTAATTTGTATCATTCGTAGTATGAAGACATTCATATGTTGATTTACTAATGCTGGCTTTCTGTCATGTGTTGTTTGATCATTGTATCAAAGAAATCTGTGTATTTTAGTATTTACTATGTTAAATAGTATTTCTATTGGAGTCAAGTAGCATTTTTAATATTTCTCTTTGTATACAGTGTTTGAAGTTTCTATGTGGCTAGCTACAATGGCTTATTCAGAAGTTATTAAATTTTGAATGCAGAAAATTCTGTTGAAGTTTTTGAAAGGATCAAAGTGTTCAAAATAGAAAAGAGGATATTGGCTGAGCAATATATAGTCCAATGTTGTAGTAAGTGATTTAAATACTCAAATAAATCACCTTATGTATGTGCATTTCCTTCTTTTTTGCAAGTATTATTCCATGTAAGTATGCAAGTAAAACAGCATTTCTTGAATGGAAACTAGTGCATGTTGGCATAAAACAAGTCTTATGCATCACAATAAATGCAGAAGTTAACTCAAAGTTCAGTTGAATCTAGTCTTTGTTGGGTGAAAAAATAAGCCAGTGTAGCTGGAGAGATGGCTCAGCAGTTAAGAGCTGTTCCTGCAGAGGGCCCAGGGTCTGTTCCTAGCACCCACATGGTGGCTAGCAGCTATCTGTAGCTCTAGTTCCAGGGGCTCCAACACCCTCTTCTGACTTCCACAGGCATTGCATGCATGAGTGCACTTACATACATGCAGCCAAAACATTCAGACACTTAAAATAAAAATAAATAAACCTTTAAAAAATTTAAAACTATACCAAGCACTGTATGATGTATTTTATATTCTAAGTTTTCTCATTTAAACACTTCAAGTGCTGAGGGAAGAAGATGCTAACCCAATTTTACATACTGTTAGGCTAAAAAGGGCCCAAAGGGGAGATGAGAAATAGATGGTGGGTCAGCACTAGATTGA
>NW_008481290.1:0-3300 GCF_000622305.1 Nannospalax galili
AAAACCAAGGCACACAGGGAGGTGTGGCTTTCACACAGGCCTGCAGCTGTCTGGGGCCAGAGGCCTCAGTTTCACATCTCTACAATAGGCCCAGTGGAAAAGAAGTAAATGAGACAACCCTGTGTCAATACAGGACCAGGACATAGTTACTAAAGTCATGACTATTAGCTTATTCGAACACAAAAGTGTTTATGTACAGTTTCTCCTTAATAGGCAACTTGCCATAACATCTGGGTAGAATAGGAAAATGGAATTCAAGAGCTGGCCCTGGTGCCAATTGGAATTTCCCTGAACCTTGTGCTTCCCTCTGTGAAACTATCCCTCATCCAGTATGAGAGTGTCTCACCAGCATCATGGTTTCCAGAGTCTTGAGAGGCCTGACTACAACAGTACTGCTTGCAAAAGGCAGAGCAATGGTTTTCAGTCCATTCATGCTCTCTGCCTTGTGGCCTGGTGTCTGGAGTATGTTTCCTCTCCTCTCGATAGTGGTATTGGCCTCATGACTTGATTTAACCAATAAGATAGACAGAAGGGGCAGAGCTTGAAGCCTTACATACACTATGTTTTGGGGTAGCCTCTTATGCTCTGGGGCCCTCTGTACTAAGTTAGCACAGATCAGTCAAGTTCAGAGAAGGTACCAGTGTCTACCCTTGCACCCAAATGAAATCAAATGCTAACAAGCTTGTGAAAGCAGCAATAGTTCTATTTGTTGAGTTCCTCCTATAGGCCTAGGCATCGCCCTCAGCCACTGATTTGATTTAACTTTCATCATTCACTTCCAGTAACTGTGAAGAAGTGCCATTACCACCGAGTTTCACACATGTAGCAACAAAGGACAATGAAGAACAAATTACTCACCCAAAGCCTCTCAGTGGGAAGAGCTGACATTTTCAGATCATAGAATCTAAGGCCAAGGTCAAAGCTGTTCTCCACACATGAGAGCTAGAACATGGAGACTACAGTCGTGAAGGCCAGGGAACTCTCTAGAGCACAGACGCATCCAGATGCTACAGAACTTCATGATGGAGAGCCTCAGCTCCCACCGTGATGTGTCACCAGTTCTAAGCAGTCTCACATTTCAAAAATTCTTTCAGCCTCCTAAAACTGGCCATTGTCAGTCGTTCTCTGCTAGAGCCCTTCTGAAGGTTGAATGAAGCAAAGTTCACATAGGGTGAAGTAACTTCTTGTTCTATTGGGAGTTTTGTGGTTTTCTTTGTTTTCTTGTTTTGTTTAGTTTAGTTTGTTTATTTTTATTTTGGCCTGGAACTTTCTAGGTAGCCGAAGATGACTTTGAACCTCTGTTCCTCCTGCCTCCACCTCCCAAGTGTTTCTATCAAAGACATGAACCACCATGCCAGGTTCTATGTTGCGCTGAGGATGGAGCCCAGGGCCTCCGGATGCTAGGCAAGCACTCTACCAGCTAAACTGCACCCCCAGCGCTGCCACTGTCTCTTATTCAGCCTCTGGGCTTAAAGCAGGCTCGTGGGGTCATTTGTCCCGGAGACCTCTTTTGAAGAATGAAGCAGGTAACACGTCACAGAAGTCCTGGTGACAAATTCCTCCCTCGTCTTAGTCCTACAGGAGCTCTGACGAGGACAGAGCTACCCTTTGTCCCACTGTTGTGAAAACTGCCGGCTCTACTGCAGGCAGCAACTTACGAAGCTCAATGTTGGATTTGGATCTGGATCTGTGCTCTTAGACCGGCAACCAGCACTCTGAGCCCCTGACGTCATTTCTCTCTTACTTGCCCACCAGTTTCGAAACACAGAGGTTGCCAGGTAGGCGCCAGTGGCACAGCGCCAAGGGTAAATCAGCAAGGCTGCCAGCAACAGAATGGGTGGCCTCTGTTCTGAGACCAGCCCCTGTCCAATGACATAGAGGCCTGTTTGGCCCTCCAAAAAGTAAAAGTATCATTCATTTTAAAGCCAGCTTCCAAATTTATTCTTTCTCAGTCTTACAACCATCTCCTTTTCTTTGCCAGAGAGACCGTCTCTCCGCAGATCCATTTAGCATACTATCTGCCATGGAAATGAGTCTGTTCCATTGCTTGTGGTGCTGAACATCTTTAAATGTGGCCTTTTCACTCTCTGTTCTAACCACAGCCACATTCTCCCTGCAAGTCTCCCAGGTAACTTAGACAGCTAAGGAGTCACTTCAAAAGTGCTCAAAAGAAAGATGAAATGTTTTGTTTCAATTTCAAGTGGCTTATAAATTAGACCATACTGCAGGGCCAAACATGAAATATTGTAGCTCACCCCGGTGCCCTTTCTGGGGTCACAAACTATGGCTGACATATGAAAGCAGAGCAGAGACTATAAATTATTATTAAGTCTTTGATTTTTCCTGAGTGTCTAAGACAACGAAGTGGAGTAGTTGGATGCAGAGCCTAGAAGTAGCTCATTGGCTTACTGGCCCGTGTTGTAAACCTTCAGCCCCAGCTCATCAAGAAGGCCATAAAGAAACCTCCATGAACATGCTTCAGCCTCAGCCTCCAACTCCCCTAATGAACCCAGAAATATCCACAGCAAAGTATGATTTATGGAGAAAGGAATTCTAGTGCCTGTCATTTCATCTTTGCTATAATAAGATCTCATGGCTGACAACTTTATAAAACACTCTTGGGGTACCAGCAAGGCAAACCACTTCTGAAGGAGGGTTGCCCCAAGGTTTCCCAGTCCCTCTGTGGAATTTTCACTTGCAAAAACAGCCCACAGAAGGCTAGGGGATGTGTATCATATAATATAGCTCCAAGATCTTAATATGCCATTTTTTAGAATCAATGAAGCAAATTTTATTGAGTGGGGTCTGAAGCCCCATACATTTTTTAAATGAGGGGATCTTTCTGAAGGAGGGGGAGAGAGACGTACAAACTAAATTCAGATGGTGAGTTTTGACCTCTACTGATCAGAAATTGAAGAAAAAAGACTTTCTTTTTAATGTAAAGTTTAATAAAAAAATTATATTTCCATTATTTCTGTGACTGTTTCCAAGTAAACTCTCAATGCTCATTTCTAAATTTTTGAAAGTCACCCCTGTGACCACAAACCATAGTTATCAAGACAATGCACAAAATATTACGCATCCTGAACTTTCTTGATACAATGAGGAAAAATGCTGGATGTTATGAAATTTCATAATGGAATCATTCAACAGCCAGCACCTGTACACTAAGGATCAACAGATCAGAAAGAGGAACAAAAAAAGCGTAATGGAGAAAAGAAAGGCAGATACATGTTTCCTCTCATGTAGAAATGCTGAATTTAAATTATATGTTCCTCAGCAAGAATATATATATATATG
>NW_008481291.1:0-3299 GCF_000622305.1 Nannospalax galili
GCCTTCATGGGCTGTCATCAGAAGGTAGCACTCGCATTTAGAGCTTCAAATAATCCAGTCAGGAAAGTCTCTGTCATTTCAGTTAATTCCAGATCCAGTCAAGCCTACAGCCAGTATTAGCCGTCACATAAAATATGAATATGTGTCTGAACTGAGAAGATACTTGATGTCCTGTAGTGAATTAGCCCAGGGGTGAATTTTAGTGCCCTATCCACTTTATAAAGAGTTTGAATCTGTTATTGTTAGAAGAAAGAACAGGGTAGAGAACCTCGTTGGGGAGGTCTACCATTAGAGAGCTCTGGAGTGTTGATGTATATCGCTGTATAAGGGGAAACCACTAATTCCAAAATATCCTCATGACTTTGAAAGGTATGTACCACAATCTGAACACCAGAAGAAGACTGAGGTTTTGAAGTGGGATTGAAAACATACTGTGTAAATCTCCTTAGGAACGTGAAGACACTGTGGTCTCTGTGACTAGTTTATACTATACTACGCAGAAAGGTGTTGAGTCAATCCTCATTCCTAACTGGTGCTTAGTAGATTTAGGGAAACCCAGTGATAAAACTATTTATCTTATAATATTCAAAAGGTAAAATAAAATATTTTGAAGGTGTGTCATAGTATGTGGAGGAATTATAATTGTTTCTGAGACTGAGGGCAAGTCATCAAAAGGTATTAAAATTGAGACTGGTATGATATCATATGAAGCCTCTGAATTTCAACAACCAGCTAGATGAAGAAGGAACACAGAGCTAGAATTTGGAATTCAGGACAAGAGAATGCTTAAATAAGCCAGGCCAAGGCTGGGAGTGGCCGTGCACATATAATCCTAAATCAGAATGGAAAACTAAGTGTTTGTAGACAACCTGGGCTGCTAAGTGATTTCCAAGACAGTCTGATAATTTAGTAAAACTCTTCTTTACTCCAACAAAGCAACATAAAACAAATGAATGAAACAAAACATCTAAACAAGTCATGTAACAGCATCAGATAAGGGAGTAATTCTAAAATTTGAAATGTTGACAGTGGGATATATTGTAGTAATATAGATAGCAATTTTGCTTCCTTTAATCGGAGCAATTCTAATCTGTGAATGGAAAGAGATCGGGAGCAAGCAAGAGAATAAACAGTGAAAAATCTGCTGTAATTGTGGAGTCCATTGTCAGAAAAAATGTGGAAATCAGAGGGGTCAACAATTGTGGAAGTACAGGAAATGAACATTTATTACCTAGTGGGTATTTAGAATTCTATTGGATATTGACAGAGAGAGGGATCTAAGGTTAGGCTTAGTAACCTCAGTTTCACATTCGTTTGAAGATGTGGAAAAGAATAAGTTAGTCCTGGCGATTTTTACAGCTAAATGTCACTGTACAAATGAAAACACTAAAAATGGAAGCTCCTACGGGGCAGAAAGTAAACAGTAGAAATGAAGGTAAATTGTAGGTGAAGATGTAGGACTCAAGAAAGTGGGATGGAAGAGTCATCTAAGTTCTGGAATGAAAAGAATGTGACATGACGCAGCTCAAGAGATGCAGTGAAGTTACAGTTCTGTTTTGTGCACGTTGCCAAAGTATCCCCGAAGAAAAGTCCATCCTATGAGTGTGTACAAATTTAGAGAACCTGGTAAGAGCATGTTTATAGAGGCGATGTGGCCAAGACTTATAGTGACACAAGCACAGAGACAGTATGATAGACAGTGTAGGGTACTGTGTTGGGGAAGGCAGAGAGTTTTGATGGAGAGAGAAGTGATATTTCACTTTTTAAATATCAATTCTATTTGGTCATGTGTTTGAGCTAATATGAATGATCTGTTGAAGAGGAAGAAATTAGATGTACTTAAGACAAATCGTACAATCACAGGGGAAAGATTCAACAGAATTTACAGTGTATAATAGGCTCCGTTTAAGATGAGTGAGTGAAAGCAAGGCAAAACCAAAGAAATTCAAGCAGGAATGACCGGCCCATTGGTGAATGGGACCATTTCCCCTGAGTGATAGGAGCATGGGTGAAAAGTTATTCAATGAACAAAATAGACAGGCAATTTTAGTTAAACAGTGATGACATGTTTTATCACAACCTTTAAAATAAGCCTTCCTACTTATCTGATTATATAAAGAATTGCAGGGGTTTTTTTCCTGTGCATGGCTTGAGAAATAGCTCTAGATTGTTTCTAGAATGTTCCTAGAATGGTCCTAGCCTAGCAGGGTTCCCTTCCCTAAGCAGGCTCAGTGATCTTTCTAAGATCAGTTTCCCAGCAGCCTAACAGTGAAGAACCTATTTTCTAGCCCTGTCCTAAACAAAAGGGTCTAATTAGGGTATTCATTCCTAATGTAACAGTACATTCACATTCATCTTCCAGAGATGGGCAACATGATTTTCTGGTGGGAATCTTCAGAATCGCTCTGTTGAAACCCACTCTCACAGGTCTTCTAAGCTTCTCTGTAACTGTGCCTCCAAATTCTGAACCAGAAGCTATTTTCTGGAAGTTGAGGTATGCAGACCAGCATGGACAGTGTTGTCCTGGTGAATGACAGATGTATTATACAGGTTCTAGAGACATCCCCTTAGGGAAGGGCAGGTCAGAAGATTGGACCATAAAGGAGTGAACCTGTCACCTGTCTATAGGCCACAGAAACTCTTGAGTTAATGGAACAGGACCTCACATAAGGATGAAGGGAGATCACTGTCATTCAGCTAATTCTTAGATGGTCACAAAATCCTTCATCAATGCCTGTGATAAGACAAGTTTCATGGAGGAAGGTAATGGAATAGGAGTAGTATTCACCACAATGGTAGACACTCATGAGCAGGTCAGTCACCCATGAGCAGGTTGGTCACCCATATTTCCTATAGTACACTGGGAATGATAAATCATAAATGGTGCCATTTCCTCACTTGGCCTCAACATTGGACATTTTTCTGAGTCTTAACATGAAATGAGAAAAGAACCCATTCCAAAGTATTCTGAATATAATAGGTATCATAAGAAAGATCAACTAGCCACTTGCCCTGGGACTAACTTTAACCAAGAGAAGTGAAAACTTGGGATAGTGTAGATAGGTCTGTGTATTTTAAAAGTCATGAAATTAGAGACATGGAGTTGTCTGCAGATATCTACTGAAGATTTGGTTGTCTGGCTTTAATCTGGAGCTCTTCAAATGCCTGATTTTTTCCTGACACTTCCCATAGCTTTCTGAGAGGCTTTCTGACAAAGCTTGATGAGGCAAAACACAAACCTTATTACTGAAACTACTAATACATAGTGTGCCATAGTATCATGATTGCCAAAAAAAAAA
>NW_008481292.1:0-3275 GCF_000622305.1 Nannospalax galili
TGACATGGGTGCACTCACATACATGCAGGCAATACACTCATACACAAAAAACAAAAACAATAAATAAAATATTTTAAAAAAAGAACATTCAACCTTACCCCCATACTGCCAGGAAGAGGAGAGGATGGAGGTAAGGCTTCATCACAATGGCCAAAGGTTTAATCATCCGACTTGACTGTTTCTGAAAAGTAATAAAATGGTAAAGAACTGGGGATATGGCTCAGGAGGTAGTTCAGCTTGCCTCGCATGCTCAAAGCCCTGGCTTGCCTTCCCTGTGCTGCATAAGCCAGGTGTGGTGGTCCATGTCTGTAATTCCAGCACTGTGTAGTAGAGCAGGCAGGTCAGGAGTCCAAGGACAACCTGGAGTTCAAGGCCAGCCTGGTTGCATGAGACCTCTTTTAAAATAAATTAAATAGCAAACATAAGGCACTTCTGTGACTTCCGTGTCTTATTCAGCCTGGAGGAGGGCATAGTACCAGAACCCCTGAATTTGTAGACAGCCAGGCAGACGTGCCAGAACCCCTCTATGGCTGGCATCTGAAGAGGGGGAACGTCTTGTAAGACAGATGCTTTGACCTTTTGAGTCTGAGCTAACTCCAGGCAGTTGGGTCAGGCTGAACTGAGTTGTAGGATATCTAATTGGTGTCAGAGAACTGGATAAGTGGTTGCTGTTGGAAGGTGAATCAGGGTAATTAATGCAAAAGATCGATAATTATCGGATTGGGAGCAGCCCATTACACTATTCTATTTACATTTGTGTCAAAATTTCCCTAACAAAAAAGTAAAAACTTTTTTTCTGGATTATTCCATCCAGATTAATGTGCCCATTCAGAGAAAATATTTTCAACCTTTAGGCATCTCAGTGGGATGTAGTGATAGTTAATTGTAAATTAAATGCACGTCTCTTAGATAATATTGAACATCTTTACATGAATTTAAGGGGCATTTGTATGTCTTCCTTAGCAGTCATTCTAAGGTATTTGATGAAAAGAAATAAAAAATATTTGTCCAGAAAAGGACTTGTGTAAGGAGGTTTATAACAGCTTTAGTCACAATAACAAAAACATATAAAATAAGCAACCCAAATATCCATCAACAGGAAAACAAATAAAATGCTTGTTTCATTGTGCAATAGAATATTGCTGAGCAATAAAAAAGAACAGACTACTATTACATACAACAAAATAAATGAACCTCTAAAACACTGTGTTGAATGAAAAAAGCTAGCTAGGCACAAAAGAAGAAAACATGTTTTATGACGTGGTAAGAGTGATCTGCAGGTCTGCGTATAAAAATAATGGTTGCCATGGGAAGAAGAATGGAAAATAGCAGGAGAGAATGTTCTAGGCAGACAGAAATGTTATCTCGACTGGGTTATTTACACAGGAATATACATATACTTGTTAGAACTCATTCTGGGGCTAGAGAGATAGCTCAGCAGTTAAAAGTGCTTGCTGAGCAATCAAGGGGATCAGAGTTCAAATCCAATACCCATGTAATAAGCCCAGCATCCCACAAACACTGGTAACTCCAACTTTCAGGATCAGATACCCCCTTCCAGATTCCATTTGCACTCTGGGGTACACACATGGCCCCCACACACATGAATAACATGTCTTAGAAATAAAATTTAAAATCCTCAAATTCTGTTTTTAATACCTGCCCTGTATTTTTCATTACAGCTGAGAGGGACACAATGGCCGTTCAGAGGACCGTGTGGTTCACAGGGGGTTTAGACAGTCACCAGGGAGGCATTTCAGGTGGTTGAGCTTGCCTTCTCTGTCTTTGTCCAGGCATGAGCCTGCCACTCAGGACTGTCTGCTCATCCTTTGCTGGAACACCCATGAGGAGCAGCTGGCCTACTCTGAGCTGTGACCCCTCTGTGGCAGTCCCATCCAGGATTCACAGGATGATGCCATGGAAACCACAATGGCTTTCTGCTCAGGCCCCACGGTGACCTTGCCACTGCCACCCTCCTTAGCTACAGAAGCAGGAGAAGGAGCTGTAAGTGGGTTGCACTGGATGGCAAGGAACACGGTGGAGAGGCATATAGTACTTCTCAGCTCAAAAAGCTTAATCCATGGAGTTCAAGTTTCTCTGTTCACCCAGCGTGCCTGGATTTCTCTTCAGAATAGACTGAATGTAGACAAGGGCTAGCTGACAGGCAGCATTATTTTGTAAATTTTTAGATTGCTCTGTATTTGGGGGCATCAGCACTAGGGATCTATTGCATTAGTGTTATCTGTTGATCCTCTGACAAAGTGTGTTACTCTTCCACAGGTGTGTGGGCCCAATTTTGCTAGTAAGAAAAAATAAGTTTGAAGGTATAAAGGGACTAGGGAAAGCCATTTGGCTGGTGAGTAGTGTGTGCAGGCTAAACCCCTCTGACCTCACCATGGTAATGCATTCTGGCTGTCTTCAAACTGGCATATCGGAAGGTAATTGCTGAGAAGGCTTTTGTGGAGGTTTGGAAGATCATTTTGCCTGCCTTTAGCAGCAGCATCCAAGCAGCTCCTGATGGACGTCAGGTATAAACACTCACCTCATCCTTGAGTGGGATACCTCCGAATGCCTCTGCCTTCTGCCTTCTCTCAGCTACCTTATTATCACACTGCCCTTCCTCAGCTGCCTCTTCTGCATCATTTCTTCCACCAGCTTGTCCTTCACCTCCCCAGCAACTCTGTCTTGGCCTGAGTGTGAGGAACTTAAACTATGACGGCGAGATGCAGATCTAAGGTTTTTGACTTCACAACCTATTCTCCTGCTAGAAATATAGGTCAAACTTATTGAGATTGATACTTGATAATCTACCAAAAATGTCCATATCATGTTGTTCACCTGAATCAGAGTAGACTTTTGCTCTCATGATGACTCATATAAGCACATGAAAATTGCATATATGTATAGAACGCACATGTCTACATTTGATAGAAAAAAATCACAATTATAATGTGAGGAGGCTACCTGCTTAATTTTTCTAAAGCCAGACTTTGTATACCCACCCATAAACTCCTTCAATAACTATATCCCACCACTTGGTAAAATCCAGGTTCATTAGAATGGTGCAGCTATCCCATAATCTTCTGGCTCCAGACCTTTCTTCTGGCTCATTCTCTACACTCTTTGTTCTGTTTCAGTATTACTAAATTACTTAGAATTAACTAATAAAAAAAGAATACTGTGCTATTTCACATTAACAAGTTTTTGCCCTCCCCCACTGGCAAAGGCTCTTTTATCCTTTTCTTTTACAAAAGTTTATTTAACACCAGGACTTG
>NW_008481293.1:0-3304 GCF_000622305.1 Nannospalax galili
TTTGATATCACGTCTCAAGCCTAGGCTGGCTTGCTATGTATCTGAGGATGACCTTGAACCTGATCTTCCTGTTAGGATCACAAACAGTTTAGGGCACTATTCTTGACCTTGTGGATACGCACTGTCCTTTTCTCTTGAATAGATGTTGAGAGTGGAATAGTAGATCTGAAAATGGACAGACTTACCCTGAAGAAACCACCAAATCACGGCTGTAACAGTTGTTGCTCTCGGGAACATCAGCATGGTCTCTATGTCACATCCTCACTGGAGTCCGTGATTTTTATTACACTCACCCAGAACTAGCTCCCTGAAGTTCCCCAGGTACCCATCTTCCTCCTAGTCAATCCCATGGATGGAAGTGGCAGCTCTCTATCATTACTCCACTTCTCTGATGAGTGACTGAGCATCTTTGATACCTACACGGGTTGCTCATATTTTTAATAAACTATCTGTTCAAAATTTTACATGTTTTGTGTTGGGTTAGTTTTTTTCTTTTCAACTTCTCAAGGAGAAACTTCCATACAACGCATGGACAATTTTGCCTAGACACAGGCATTGTTCCATAAAACTATCTGCAGCATGAGGACCATGAGTGTGTCTGTCACCAGGGCTCCCTGACCTGCAGCACTGCCCTCCCCTACCCCACATCCTCAGACAGCCATGACCTGCTTCTCATGCCCACTGGTTTATAGTTTCTAGGACTTTTTATACAAGCGGAATTGCTACTGTCGAGATTCATCGTTCTGAGATTCACCCACGCTGTTGTACAGATCAATACTTACTCATTTTTGATGTTCTGGTTTATTTACCTGAGAACTTGTTAATAGACATTTCAGTCTGTTCTAGTTGTAGACAACATGAAACTTCCTGTGAACATCTTAAATAGATATATACACTTTCATTTATCATGGGTAGAGATGGAGTGGTTGTATGCTAGGTATGTTCAATTCTTAGAGAACATTTTATAGTTTCAGTCCCTCCATGCCACCAACACATGGGGTCAGTCTTTTAAACTCTGACCACTATATAAGGCTATGGTATCTCAGTGTGTTTAATTTTCATTTCCCTCTTGTGGATGGATTTTGAACAATTCAGAAGTGCTTTATCACCCTAATTATTCATAGTTTTGATGCTATGTTACATGACATCTAACTTTTTAAATAAGTTGCTAAACATTAATTTTAGTAGTGTATTTTGTGTGCACACCAATTTTTTAAACAAAAGTTATGTAGATTTATTTATTTTTCTTGTTTTATTGCACCGGCTGAGGTGTCTAGGACAGCATGGAGAAAGGAGGTTCGGTTCTTGTCTAACACAGACTCCAAGTACAAAGTGCTCAGGCCTCCGCCTCTAGTATAATGCTATATGTAGGTTTTTATCAGAATGGATGTCACGTTTTGTCAAATGCTTTTCCAGTACTGCTTGAAACTATCATATGGTTTTCCTTTTCTTGTTACTATGACTGATTTCCAAATGTTAAATTGGTGTTGCATGCCTGGAATAAATCTCTCTTGTTTGAGAGCTAGCTTCTTAACATGTTGCTGGATTTGACTTAATAAAACAATTTATAACTGTTGTTCATGTATTTATGGAGGTAGGCATGTTATTCTTTAATATAAAGCAGTATTCTTTAACATATTCGTATGATTTTGATACGGTAAAATTTTCAGAGAAATTTTATGGGCCAAGATATGACCTATCTTGGAAAATATGCTGTGTACTTGAAAGGAAAATGTGTTTTGTAGGTTTAATGTGTATCATTTAATAAATATCAGTGAAGTTAGGTTGGTGATGGTGCTGATCAAACCTGGATCCTTACTGACATGGTATCAACTTTTTCAATCACTCACTGAGAAAGACTTTTCAAATATCTGCAACTGGGACATGGATATTTCTCTTCTTAGGATCTCATGTTTGGTCTGACATTAGCTTCATAATAGAATCTCTTTCATTCTAACATATTCACTGCTGAATCACTAGAATGTTCTGCCACTAGCAATACTATCTGACTTGAGGTATGATTGATCTTAAGGGATGGACCATCCCCAGATTCTCCAAATTTAGAGCTCCCAATGTGAACCTTCTCTCCCTTTTAAACACCCCCCCACATATGCCTTTGTGACTCTGTTTTTGTAGACTTTAGTTGTTTTTATTCAGTTTAAAACACCTCTTGTGTTCATCTGTATATAAAGAATTATTGGGTGGGTGGAACTCAGTTTGTGCTCCTCATCTGAGCTTGAACCTGGGCTCTGGGGATGCCAGTCTCCTCAGCTGTAGGACTTCAGTCAGCCTCACTACCACGTGCCAATCTAAGTCGCTGAGGCCTTCATCCCATTGGTCCTGTTCTTTTTGTGCTCTTCTCCTGGCTGCCCTTGCCTGGGTGTGAGGACCTGCACTGTACCCAGGAAGACTGAGATCCTGGTAGCATTTCTTCATCCCTCCGTTGGAGAGTCCCCACTCAGTGTATGCAGTCTGCTGTCCATCAGCCTCCACACATGAGTTATTCCTGGAGGTGCCCACTGAGCTCCTCCCCTGCTCTGGGGTCTCTCCTGCTGCTCCAGTCTATAGGGCCCAAGTTTAGGTCTCTGTATCATCAGCTGCCTGGGGGTTTCTTGGAAGTGGTGGATAAGCAGCTCATCCGACTATTCATGCTGTAGGTGGAATGCAGGCCTCTAGATCCTGTGTTTTAAGCCTATCCACAGTTCAGCAGTAAGCTCTAGTTATCCTGATGTCCATCATTCCAGAGTCCCTGGTAACCTTCCCATTCTGGTGCAAGTCCTTGGCTGTGGGCATTTATTCCATCACTGTACCTACTCCATTTTAACTATATTTTTGTTTGTTGTCTTTCTTACCAAGTATGACTATAACATCCTAGAGGGCAGGGGCAGATTTGCATCCACCACAGTTCCTTTATACTAAATATGTTTCAAAATGTTTTGAAAATTATTTAATGGTATTGCCAAGCATCGAGTTTCAACTTGACTCGCTTCAGTGACTTGGTAAAATGCAGCTTTGTGGTACTCTGTATCACAACGAAACCAGGCAAAACAGGACACTGTAATGTTCCACATAGCGTCTGGAAGGACTCTGAGCCAGTGCTACTCTGATCAATAAAATGGGAAGGTGGGTACCCCACTAATAAGGCAGGAGCAATGATAGCTTGGATTTAGCCATCAGTGAGGACTAGGCTCATGTGCCAGAGTAGCGCCTGACCTGTTTAGTTTGGGAGGAACAGGGACATTTTATTCCTTATGGCTTCTATCATGAGATAATCAGTGCAACAGCCTTGCAGGGAATAAATTCA
>NW_008481294.1:0-3296 GCF_000622305.1 Nannospalax galili
TTTTTTTTTTTAATTCTGGGGAGGTTGGCCTTTTGTTCAACTGAGAACATCAACTGATTGGAAAAAAACTCATCATTATAGAGGGCAACCTGATTTACTCACAGTCTGATCTAAATGTCAACCTCATCTGAAGCATCCACAATAACATCCAGAATAATGTTTGACCAACTATGTTGGGCACCACAGTTCAGTCAAAGTGATACATACAATTAACGATTACTTTTTCCTGTCCTTATTCATAGTTGAGAAGTTATACCACTGCTACACTGCTTTGAATAAGTAAAGATTTAATCCTGAGTACTGGAATTAAAGGTGTGTGCTACCACACCAACTAGGACAATTTTTTATTTGAACCTTTTTTGTTGTTGCTGGTTTTGAGGCTGGGTCTTACTATGTAACCCCAGCTAGCCTGGAACTTGCTATGTAGACTAGACCAGGCTGGCCTCAGACTCACAGATTTCTTCTGCTTCTGCCTCCTGAGTGCTGGGATTAAAGGCGTCCTCCACCATGCCCAGTTTATTTAATCAGTTTTTAATGCTGATAAATATGATTGGTTTCAGAACTAAATGCCTTGGTAAAGGATTCATTGAGTCTAATGCATATCTAAAGGCTCTCTCATTTCTGCCCCATTATTCTTTTTTCTTAAAATTCCCAATTTTACTATAGCTCCTGCTGGCTTTAAAGAATGCAGAGGGTAGGCTGGGGAGATGGCTTAGTAATAAGCATGGAGACCCAAGTTTGGACCTCACACCCAAATGAAAATTGGGTGTCGTGGTGCACACAATGGTGGTGTAGTCTTAGTGCTGGGGCATTTAAACACTGGCAGCTTCTGGAGGTTTGATGGCATCTAGTCTAGTTGAAACGGTAAGGTGACAGACTTTGTCTCAAAAAATAAGGTGAAGAAGGCATCCTCCATATGTGAATGCTCAGGTAAGCACGTCCTCCCACATGTGTACACACGCACACACAAAGAATGTAGAAGGGGAGCTGGGTGTGGTGGCACACGCCTTTAATCACTGTGTGATTCAGGCTAGCCTGGTCTACTTACTGAGGTCTAGGGTGCACACAGCACACACAAAGAATGTAGAAGGGGAGGTGGGTGTGGTGGCACATGCCTTTAATCACTGTGTGATTTGGGCTAGCCTGGTCTACTTACTAAGGTCTAGGCCAGCTGGGGCTACAGGGAGACCCTGCCTCAACAAAACAAAATAAAACAAAACAAAAAACAAAACAAACAAAACAAAACAAACAAAATGACAGCAGAGGGGCCCTTGGGCAAGAGAGCAGGGAGTGGAGAAAGAGCTCTGTTGCTTAACAGCCAGAAAGGAAGCAGGGACCCCAGTCACCTCAAAAGCTTCCAGGAACTAAATCCAGCCACAATTAGATTGAGCTTAGAAGTGGATTTTATTTCTCAAGAGACTCCAGATGAAAACTCAGCTTAAGTGACTTGATTTTTGCCTTTTGATGTGAGCAGAGGGGCACGTTACACTGTGCTAGTCTTCTGACCAAATAGGGGATGTTGTTTAACTAACTTTGCAGTAATGTGTGCAGCTAAAGACAACTAAAACAAAACCCAAACCAAAAAATCTTTATTTCTTTTAGGTATGATACTGTTCTGGGACTGGTACCTGGGTGCCCTCATTCTACCTCATAAGTGAGGGCTTGGAGCTCAACTGTGTAACCACACTGTGAGGGGTCAACTCCCATGGAGAAAGGTGGCTTCTCTGGGAGAGGCCCACTGCAAACTTTGCAAGATCTAAGATTGAATTAAAGAAGCGTATTTCCCCACGACCTCTCAGGGATCAAACAACTGCTGCTAGGTCACAACGCCTTTGTGCACACAGCACAAACAGCCCTGTAGGGGCAACACTTGATGAATAGAAGGTCCAATCAGGTGATTTAGAATAAAGGTGCCTGTCACCTGAGGGTATGTGGCCTTGTGCCAAGGTTTTGAGCTTGTTGATGATGGGATTCAGCGTCAGCTTAACCTCTTTGCAGGGTCCTTCTGTGTATCAAAACCCATACCTGATCATATGCAGTAGCGCAGGGGAGTGTGCAACGTGAGTAAATGCAGAACAAGCAGAGGCTGAAGAATATGAGTTAACAGCAACAAATGTTTCTATGGAAGAGCTTAAATGCACTGAAAGATTTCTTTCCAAGGCAACTACTGAAAGCAGAGTGATCATTCAGATTTATAATAAAGTGTTGGAAGTATGCGTTTCAGAAGGAAAAATGAAGGTAAATTGGGAGAAGATGGGTAGATGGATATAGATTAGAGTTAGGGAAACTTTTGCTGAAATGGCGGAAAGCAAGTATGTAATGCTCTGTGGACCATACCGTCTATGCTGCGGCTACTTCACTCTTTTTGAAAGCAGCCACAGAAAAGGTGGTAATGAACAGGCATGACTCCATTCCAGTAGAACTTGATTTTTTTAAACAGGGAGGGTGTAGGAGGAGATAGTTTGCAGTATAAGGTACCGAGGAAAAGGGTTCTGTGACTCTAATGCTGATGCAGAAAGAGCTCTAAATCTGAGCAATTAACGTTTAGATTATCTGACCGATATGTGCTATACAGGCTGAAAAATCAGCTTGGGATTTTTGTTTGCTTATCTGCAAATACCAGAGACTGAAGCATTTGTTTCTTCATTAAATCTCCTGTTATATATACACTTATTCTCTCTCTCTCTCACTCACTCACACACATAAATGTAAAATAAGCAGAGGCCAAACTATGTATAGTTCATGGAAAATGTTACTCTTGTGTTGTGATGCACAACTTAAGCAATCTATTTGGATGCTTCATATGACTGTCTGGGTCGAGGTAAATTTTATTTCCTCCCCTTCACAGCAACTAACTAACATCAGGGCTAATAATTTTTGGAGTTGGCCTCACAAATGGAACTCAGATGGTTTGCTCCGATAAGTAATTCTTTGGGGAAAACTCACTCTAAGCAAAATTCTTACAGAGATATGAGAAAGGGCAATGGTTAGGCTACAATAACAGACTTTATCTTTTCTTGTGGAAAAAACTTCAGAGTCTGGACACTTTGCTCACCCCAAAGTATATGAGTACATTATTCCATAGCACAAATCAAAAGATGTTTGGCTCTTTGTTGACATATTGTTCTGAGTTATTCAACTCTTGAATTTCAAGTCATTTTTGAGAAGTTCACTATTCTGTTATGTTCAGATAGCCCTGCCCCCTCACCAACAGGGCCTTACAAGCCCCTGAGAAAAGGGAACTGAGATGATAAGCACCTTGGTCTTTGAAGTCAAGAGAAGCAGACTTTTCTCCA
>NW_008481295.1:0-3306 GCF_000622305.1 Nannospalax galili
TGTCTGTGTATATGTATGGGAACATGTGCCATGCCATAATTGTGGAAGTCAGAGGACAATTTGTAGAAGTCAGTTCTTTCCTTCTACCATGTGAAATCTAACTCAGTTCCCCAGGCCTGACAGCAGATGCCTTTATCTGGTGAACAATCTTGTTGGCCCCTTACTGTCTGTAAAGGCAAATATAAAGGACCCTTTCATCTCCACTTCTCATTCATGATCTTGGTATGATTTTCACCATCATGAACATTGCTAAAGGACACCTGTCTTCTCACTAATTCTGTCAGCAGCAATTGATGGATGATGACTCTCCTGTGATACCTTGCTTTGGGAATTTGTGTTCTGTTTTTGTCCCATCATAGTCTACTATGAGCATTGCTCTCTTCTCTCTGTCACTTTACAGGGCATTAAGTACTAACTTTGAGTCATTTATCTCACCAGACAGATTTAGCACCACATATCCTGATAGCCTATCCCTCAGTCTTCACATCCCTGTGGCAGTAAGTTTTCTGTCACTATGAGAAATACCTCACATAACCCACATAATATGGAGAAAAGGAAAATGTGTATTTCAGCTTGCAGTTCTCAGGGTCCAGTCTGTGACTAGGCAGAGCCTTTGCTTTGGGTCCATCACTGTACATGATGACAGGAGTCTATGGCATGGCAAAGCCTGTCCTCACTGACAAGGAGTGAGAGAAAGAGGAAGAGACTGTGTCCTACAATTCCCCTCAAGACTCTACCCATACTGGCCTAAATACATCTAACCAATTTAATATCCTCTACCTCCCAATATTGTCCTCTGTTATATGTGGACTTCCAAGGCACTTCTCTATGAATTATGGGCTTCTCTTTGACTAAAATCATTCAAATGGAATCCTCGAAATTTATTTTCCTCCTCTCCTCTTTAAACACTCATCCTACTCAGCAAGAGCAACTATATTCTCCATTCTTCCAGTTTCTTAGACAAAAGCCTGCAATCATTCTTTTTGTGGGAGAAATGGTGAGTTTGTGCTTTGAGACATGGTTCACACTGTATAACCCAGGCAGGCCTCAGGTTCACTATGTGGCCAGGCTGGCCTTCCTCTGATGATCATTCTGCCTCGGCCTCCTGAATGCTAGGATTACAAGCACATAATACCACAACCAAGGAAAGCCCATAGGCCTTCTTGACTTCTCTTTCACATTCCAGCAACTCGTTTAGAAAATCCTCTAGCTTTCATCTCAGGATTATTTCCAATGCTTGGACATGCCTCCATATTTCCCACTTCCTTTATCTTTCTCCTTGTTTCTATCCATCTCCCAGCTAAAGCATTCTCAACACCGCTACCAGAAAATCATTGGGAAACAAACCAAATCAACATCCTTATGCACTAAATCTATCTTAGCTCTCCTCACACTACACAAGGCATAATTCACTAAAATTCACTAAGGTAGGGGCTGGAAAGATTGCTCAGTGGTTAAGAGCACTGGCTGTTCTTGTAGAAGACTGGGTTTCTAATCCCAACACCCACATGGCAGCTAACTTTTGTCTGTAACTCTAGTTCCAGGGGATCCGATGCCCTCTTCTGTCCTCCAGGGGCCTTGCACAACACGGGTGCACTTATATACATGCAGACAATACACTCATGCACATAATATAAAAATAAAAATAAATTTAAAAAGATAAAATATTATCTGAGTCTTGTCTACAGGTAGACAAGACTCAGATAATAAATATTCTGTCTACAGAACCATTCTGGCTTTCCCTCTTTCTCTTCTCTTTTTTTTCTCCCTAAGCCATGCTGAACATAGTAGGCCTGTTCCCACCTGAGAGTCTCACTGCTTTTTATTTTTGTACAGAAGCTCATCTATGTACTGGTAGTAAGGGGTATGAACTTGCTTACTTCAAAGCTTCACCTTCATGCTGCCTTCTCAATGAGAACTACCTTGGCTTCCCTACATAATATCCTGTGTCCCTCATCCTCACCACCGTTCATAGTATTTATCACTTTACACTTACGACATTGACATTTCATTTTCTTATTTTTTATTATCTTTATCCAGGAGAGCAGTGACTTTATTCATTTTGATATTGCTGCATCTCTATCGCCTCCAAAGAATTTCTAGCATATTTCATGAATACTCAGTAATAGCCATTGAATTAGCAAAAATCTAATTACAAAAGAGACGTGGATAGATATTAAGTGTGCAACAATAAGAGGGAAAGATATTTTCATGAATTACTCATTGATGTAGGAAAAGCACAGCCTGTGACTTTGCCTCAGGGGTATAGATTTAACAGTTGATTTTGCTGTCATCCATATATACCACAGACACAAAATAAATGCATACCATTTTATGAAATAATTATCAAATATGTAGCAGTGAAGAGAGCAGAAACATAAAATGGTAATCTGAAAAAGAAATCATGTAGGATCAAGTGGAAGGTCATGAAACATCCACAAAGAAGATATTTGTAAGACTATCTGGTTTAGATTGAGCATTTTGGGTTTATGACTTATCAGCACAAATATTGATAAAAAATATGACTATGATAATTTAGGTGTAACATAAGGCAAATATAACAAGATGAGATAATAAAAGCATGGTGGAGTTTGAAATAAAGCTTAGATAGGAACGTGGGCATATACTCAAGTTATTAGACCATGGGAAAAGAATGTGAATGTAAGCTTTGCGATAGTTCATCTGTAAAAATGCCATTTCTGTTATGCTCATTAGGAACTAAGAAGCTGTCGCGGCTAAGTGAAGGGAAACCCGATCCTGTGCTCACGGTTGTTAGTCTTTAGATGGCCATGATTTACTTTACTTTCAGTGAAACTCAGGTCTTCCTTGAATATTGAATCTCTCTAGCAAAAGGAAACTGAGTAATTTGGGGGCCTTCTGTGTTTAATAACAGTTGAGTGAAAAAATAAATAAAAATTCAAGAGATAATGTTCAAACAGCTGGCTTCAAATATCTGGAAAAGAAGTAGATCACAAAAGAAGTAGAGAGAGAATCCATTCAGCTGAATAGGAGTTATCAGTAACAAAGGTATTCAAATGCCATGCAACAAATGTTTTTTAAAAAAATGGCATCTATATCACACTCGCTTCCCCAAGAATTTGTGGTGGAAAGAATGTAAGAGGCAGTGGGAGCAGTTGTGGACCTGACAGCTCAGTTGCACACATGAACTCAGTAACTGTGACTGCGTGCACGCACAAGATTGGCATCAGATCCAGGGAGACCAAATCCTAGAGTGTGTGGGTGAGGGGCTCTGAAGTCCCACCCTCTCTGAGGAACTATTGTCAGTTGGTAGCTTCTGGAAGAAGA
>NW_008481296.1:0-3229 GCF_000622305.1 Nannospalax galili
TTCCTTCCTTCCTTCCTTCCTTCCTTCCTTCCTCTCTCCCTCCCTCCCTCCTTCCCTCCTTCCTTTCCTTTCTTTCCTTCTTTCCTCATTTCTTGTGTGTGGGAACACACATGCCAAAGCACACACATGGAGGTCAGAGGACAACTTGCAGGACTCAGTTTTCTCTTTCCACTATGTGGGTTCCAGGGGTGGAAGTCAGGCTGTGGTTTAGAGGGAAGGTGACTTTTTTTTATTGGGCAATCTTTCCTGCCCGTTCCTTGATTCTTACACTGTCATTGAAAAGATTTCAGCCAGACACACAAAGAGAATGATCACTGTAACAAGCAAATAAACTTACAGTATGTTATGTGAAATGACTGAAGAATTTTTTTTCTCATGTATTTGAAATTGTGTACTCCAAGATAGGGATATTATCCTAGATTATCACAGTGGTCCCAGTAGAAACAGATGAACTGGGAAGAAAAAAGTTTGTTACAAAGATAAAAACTGCCTTTTCTCTGTGTAGAGTCAGGGGAAGAATACAGGGTACCTTTAGGAAGACAGTAGTCCCAGGACAGCAGTCAGCTAGGAAACAGATGTTAGTCCTCTAAGCGCAAGGAACTGAAGTCATCCAACAATCTGAGTGCATCTGAGAATGGATTCTTTCCCAGGACCTCTGTTAAAGGAACATAGTCCTGTTGATCCCTTTATTTCAAGTCTCAAAAAACTAAGCAAGAAATCCAGCTGTGGCCACTCAAACTTCTGATTTTTAGAAACTGATATAATAAATATATATTCTTTTAAGCATTCAAACTTGTGGTAGTTTCTTTTTTTAATAACAGTAATAAAAATTAAAGACATGGTCAACAGCTTTGCATAGACATTTCTCCAGCAGGGTGATAGGAATGACTAATAAGTCCACTAAAATATGCTCAAAATAAGTAGTCATTAAGGAAATGTAAATTAAAATGGGATAGTGATATGTATACACTAAAATGGTGCTATATGATTATCACCCCCAAAATGTTGAAATTTCATTGACGTTGTCGCAGTATTGAGAGGTAGGACCTTTAAGATGTAATTAGGCCAAGGTGGATGTGCTCTCATGAGTATCTATTCCATTGTCTTAGGTATGGGTTAGTTATCATAGGAGTAGGTTAGCTACAGGTAAACGAAGCTTGTTCAAATTCTCTCTCTCATGTATGCTCACTTGTCTTTCTGCCATATTATGAGGCAGCAAGGAGGTCCTCACTATATACCGACACCAAGCTCATAGATTTCCTAACCTAGATCTGTAAGCCAAGTAATATTCCACTGTTTATAAATCAATCTAATAGTATTCTGTTACAACAGGCAAAAATGCACCATGACAAATGGCTTTAAACAGACCAACAATACTAAGTAGAGGTGAGGATGCAGATTAACCAGAACATCCATGCAGTGCTTTTAGAAATGTAAAATGAGACAATTCTTCAGAAAATGGTTTAAAAGCTTTTTAAAAAGTTAAGCACAAACCTACTATTATAACTCAGAAAGTCCACATGTAAAGAAACATAAACAATTGCACACACATGTTCACAGCATCAGTATTTATAGTTAGCAAAAAGTTGAAATAACCAAAATAACCATAAACTGTGAAGGATTAGGAAAGTGTATATTGATAGAATGGATTACTATTTGTCAATAAAAAGGAAAAAATGACAGATATACACCATGACATAATAAATCTGAAAACATGATAAATGAAAGAATATAGATACAAAAGACTACATATTGCATGATTACATTTATATGACCCTTCCAGAAAAGGCACATATATAGAGACAGAAAACAGATGACTGATTGTCTAGAGACAAGGAATGGAAGCAGGGATTGACTTCAATCAGGAACAAGGGCTTTTGGTGTTGATGGAAATGTCCCAAAGTTAGCTTGTGGTGACAATTACGTGGCTCTATAAACTCACACAAACATACAAATCACTGAACTGTACAGTTATGATAGGTGACTATTGTGGTATATAAATTATACCTCAGTAAGAAAAGATGTCAATAGCCAAATTTGATAAAAATACAAGAAAGGAAATGTAATTGTGTGCAATGCAAAGTATAATACCTATATAGAAGTAAAAGAATATTGATTTAAACTAAAAAATAAATACTTTAGAATTATGGAAAAGGAAAAGTAGAATGCTGGGAGTATAGGAAAGTAAAATGAATAATTTCATAATCAGAAATAAGTAATGCCCCATATTGATATATAAACACACTTCACATGTTAAACATAATGAGTTAGGCAAATGTCAAAAGGCACAGCCTGAAAAAAATCAAAGTGACTGCTTCTGAAATCACCAAGCAGCAAGTAGAAAACATGGTATGTATGTGTGTGTATGGGTGGGGGGAACTGACAAAAGATGTTTATGACCCTCTGGATGATTAGTATCAACTTTCAACTTGACATACAGGAAACAGTCCTCCATGCATGCCTGTAAGGGATGGTCGAGATGAAGGTTAACCTCTGAGAATATCTGATTGTCCTTATGGAATTTTAATGTGGAAAGACCCATCTTAATTATGCATAGGCCCATCCCTGAACAAGAGGTTCTGGACTGCAGAAAGGAGAAAGAAAAAGCTGAACTAGAAGGCATGGATGCATTCACTGCCCTCTTCTGACTGTGGATAGAATATTACCAGCTGCTTTAAACTCCTGACACCTTCTGTTCTTTGTCATGATGGGCTGCATCCTGGAACAGTGAGCTGCAATAAACCCTTTGCCCTTTAAGTTGCTTTTGTCAGAGTATCTTATCACAGCAACAAAAACTACAACAGAAGTTTATATGAGGAATGGTGTTAATGCTGTGATAAACTTGATCATGTGGCTTTTAGGCCATTGGAACTCTTTAGTGGGAAGAATGTGGAAGCAATTGGTATATTGGGATAGAAAAGCGATTTATTGCTGTAAACAGAGATTAATGGTCCATGCTGGTGGGAACGTGGAAGACAATAATGTTGAAAGAAACACAGACTGTTGATGTGCAGCTCATGATTTCTCAAGAGGGAAATATAGATTCTATCAGGAACTAGGCTAGGTGACATCCATGTGGTATTTTGGCCGAGAATCTAATTTCATTCTTCTCATGTCCTGAGAACCCGAATGAAGTTAAATTGAGAACTCATAGACTGGATTGTTTGGTAGAGGAAGTTTCAGCATGTTCAGCAAATGGTGCTGGCAAAACTGGATCTCCACTTGTAGA
>NW_008481297.1:0-3299 GCF_000622305.1 Nannospalax galili
TCTTGCCCTTTTGGAACTGTAAGCTAAATAAACTCTTCCTTTTATAAGTTCTGTTGGTTATGGTGTTTTAATCACAACAACAGAAAAGTAGCTAATGCAGGCCTGAATGTGATATTTTAGCTTAAGATTTCACATTTGATTAGTATCACATCAACACAATATCAAGCCACTGAGGACTTCAGATGGAAGGAACAAGGGCTTCCAAAAGGAATATCTGCTTGGGTTAAAGTCCTGGGGGATCAGCTATGTGGACTAGGGGCTTGGAGAGGGAACTGTCTGCCCAAGCGATGGGGCTGACAGTGGCAGCAGTCCTGTGGTGAGGGTGGGGGTAGTGTGAGGTAATTGCTGGCTATCACCTCCCTTCAGTGCCCCCTGTTTCTCCCAGGATGACAGAGATGTTCTTTGTGTTAAGCTTGCCACGGTCACTTTCCTCTGGGTCTCAAAGCTTACAAATCATTCTTTCCTATGTGAGGCTCAGGTGATTCTCCAAGGCCCTGTCTGCAAAGTGACTGACAAGAAAATTTGGTCCGACAATTGCTTGTGCTGATTTGCCCGTTGAACTGAGCTTCTTGTTTTGGTTTCTGGTAAACTGGATTTGAGGTAGGGATGGAGCTGAATGGATCCAGAGGCAGGGAAGGCTGATGGGGGGAGGTGCAGGTCTGAAGCAGACATAAGGCCTGTGGAGATGAGGTGTCGGTGTCGGGGGAGGTTGTTATCCTCATTTAAAGATGGCATATTAATCAGGATTCTCCAGGGGAACAGAACTGTCAGAATACAATTTATCATAAAGGAGACTGATTAGATTGGCTTGCACAGTGCAGGTTGGGTAGTCCAACAGTGGCTGTCTTAACACTGAAGAAGCGGAAAACCCGGAAGCTGCTCAGTCCATGAGACTGAATGCCTCAGTGATCCCAGTCTGGCACTGAGGGGCTAGAGCAGTCTGGAGAGGTGCTGGTCTTCAATTCACATCAGAAGGTCAAAGAAGCTAATTTTGATGCTAGTAAAGGATGGAAGCAACAGAGGCAGCAACAGAGTAGATACCCTCAACAGCGAGGAGCAAAGGCAAGCAGGCAAATGTAGCCCTGTTCTTCCCACAGTCCTCTTTATATCTGGGTCTCTGCTAGAAGATGCCATCTGGTCTGGGAAGGGTCTATTCTCCCTCAGTAAATCCTTCCAGGAACTATCCTCACACACCTGCTCCGAGGCGTGTCTTTTACTGACCCCAGATCCTTTCAAGTTGACAACCATATTGAAATATTAAGTTTGGCTGTTTTTCAAAAGCCAAATGCCCTCCTTTGTGGCACCTGGACTCTGATTGGCAGCCTGGCACTGAGCATAGGTCCTTACTGCTGCTGAACTTGTGGGATGAAAGCAACCTTTGGCAGATTCTGTTGTTTTGTGGATGGGAAGGAAAAGCCACTAGTGCTTTTAAAAAATTTATTAAATTTGTTCTTTGACATTTTCATCATGTATAGAGTACACTCTGATTACTCTTACCCCTCAAACCTCCCTTGTCTTTCTCCCATCTTTATCAACCCCATTTCATCCCTACAATGCCCTTTCCATAATCATGTGTTTGTGTTTTGTTCTGAGGCCCAATGAGTTTAATCAATGCCATTGTCTGTGTGACTTTGGGTCTGGAATTCTCCACTGGAGCCTGGTGGGTTCACACAATTACTGGCAGTGACTTTCCATTTCCTGAATCTATTAATTAGGGCCCTTTGAGCCCCTCTCTGTCCATGGTCAGTTGTTGATAGGCTTAGTGTAGGTAAGCACAGCTGCACTGAGTCATGACTGGAATGTTGTATCATGCCCACAAGTGGCTGATACTTTTAGCCGCTCAACTGATGATGCCCAAAGAATTGAGCATGACTCCTTTTCAGAAGAGCCCATGACAAATTTGCACGGGAATTGACCTTGGACTTTGGACAAGGCCTTAGATGACTCCTCCCTGCCTTCAGTTTGCTCATCTGAGTGATAACGAGCTCCCCCTCCCCCTACAAAGGTGAAACTGAGGTACACAAGAGAAGGTGTGATCCTGAAGGCCAGCAACTTAGACCCTATCTCACTTCCAGTACCTAGTTTGAGTCACTCGTTTCCCCTGAGCTTCAGCTGCCCTGATTGCGCAGTGTGGAGGATAATCATTGCTTATATTTCCTATCAGGGTTCTTGTGAGGGCTTAATAAAGTTTGAAACGTGGTACCATGCTTTGTAAGTCCATAAGAGTATGGGGTAGGACTGGGTAGGGTGGGGTGGTACCTGAGGTGCTGTCACCTGCTGATGCAACTGTCATTCTTCCTGCTGTCACAGCTTCCAAACATCCCCTGACTCCTGGTTTCCTGACATCAGGACACAGGGTCTTTATTTCTTGCTCTTCTCCTACCCAGAGGCATACACTCCCAGCCCTTTATGGGCTGAGTGGACCCTCAGCCCCTTCTTAGCTCTGAAGCTGAGTTCTGTTTCTAAGTAGTGGGTTTCCTACTGAGACAGGTTACACAGAAATCTTGCAGGAGTTCAGTCTTTGCAAGGTAGCAAGCTCAGGAATGATACCTTCCCAGAAAGGAAAACATCTCTTGTTTTCTTCCAGTAAATCAAGTCTGGGAGGTGCATTTATTTAATGGGCTTTGTCCACGGCAAATCTAATTTGGTAAGTGACTTGGGGATGGGGAAAAATGCTGACCTGACACTTTGGAGAGTGGACTACAAGAAAGGGGCTTAGGAATTCTGCAATACATGCAGTACTGTGAACAGAAGACAGAGCAGGGAACCCATCTGTGGGTCAGTGCTTCCAGTCCACTCCCAATGCATCATGCATTCACACATATGCGTAAACTTACACGTATGCATGTGTGGGTGATGTATTTCCCTTATGGCTCTTTTTATGTTTGTTTGAGATGGTCTCTTTGTGGCCCCAGATGGCCTAGAACTCGCTATGTAGACCAGGCTGGCCTCAATCTTATAGAGATCTCCTTGCTCTGCCTCCCGAGGGCTGGGATTAAAGGTGTAAGTCACCATGCCTGGCCTCTCTTCTGGCTCTTAATTTGAATTTCTATCCATGTACCTTTGAGTGTATATTCTGTCCAACTGTTAGAATGACAGCTTAGTGAGATCAAGAAAGTAGACCTTCCCACCATGGTAGATGAGCAGTGGCTCTGTGAGTATAGGTACATACTTATCTTGAAGGACAAGGACTATGCTAGACAGAATAATAGTCTCACCTGAGTCCTCAGATATCTTACATGCAAAAGACTTTTTAATTTTATCCTTCTCTCTCTCCTTCCTTCCTTCCTTCCTTCCTT
>NW_008481298.1:0-3310 GCF_000622305.1 Nannospalax galili
TTTTAGGAGTTTTTTGGCTTTATTACATTTTTAAATTTATTTAGTGTGGGCTTATGGATGCCATGGTGTATATGTGGAGGTCAGAGAACAACTTGCATGGCTCAGTTCTCTCCTTCCTGGGGATTGAACTTGGGTTGTCAGGCCTGGCAGCAAGTTTTCTGTGGGTTTTGTTTTATTTTTGAGAGGGGGGTCTCACTCTGTAGCCCAGGCCTCAAATTTTCAGTAATCCTCCTGCCTCAGCCCCCCAAGTTCTTGGGTTTTAGGTGGGAGGCACCACACCCAGCTGCTTCTCAATAGAATTACAGAGTCTCTTGAATGTGAAAGATACCCGAGAGCACCTTTTCTCATGGTGGGATTTCCCCTACTGCATCCATGACTTATCAGGTGTCTGCTTGATCACCTCCCAGAGTAGGGACCTGGCCACTTCCAAAGCAGACCATTATTTTACTGTTGGACATATTCACAGAAATGCATTTCTACATACACATCTGAGAATCTGAATATCTGCTTTCCTGTGTCCTGCTAGCCATTTTCCCCACTGTGTTGTCTGAGGCCACATGGATCATGCCTTTGCACTCCTACTCTGAAAGACTTTATGGATGTTTAACTTTGCAGGAAGCTCTCATTTCCTCTGGGCCATCCTTTACCAGAAGTGATAGCCCTTCCCACACCCATCCTTTCAGCGCCAAGTCTGTGGAGCAGCAACCGGTTGGAAATATGGATGGAAAGCCGCCTGCCGTGGCACAGTACCCAGAGGCAAGAAGGAGGCCTCTTTGGAGCAAGGCTGTGCAGGCACATTTGTTTTGACCTGGGAATCCGGGGTCTGAGTTTATAGCTTCCCTGAGTCCCCATTCTGGCATTCTGAAAACTGACCTGGCGTACTACAGAGACACAAACGTGTGCATACTCATAGCTGGCACCCATCTTCATGTATGTTTGCAGGAGGGCAGGGAAGATCACTCAGGGTCAAAATGGTCAATAAGAGTCATCCTCTTATCCTTGGTGCAAGGACTTGAGGATGGCTGTGGTATCAGAAGAAACGGACCGAAGAAGAAAAAGCCTTGGATTGTCCGTATGTGGAAGAGAGGTTCAGATTTGTTGTTACCCAGAGCACAGTCCCCTGTTTTCCATTCCTGTCCTGAATTCTCCCTTCTCTATTTGAAAGATATGAAATCAGAGATTTTCTGTGGTTCTGTCATTCCTGTGGTTGGTGGGCTGGCTGAGTTGACCATCACCACAGAACTGTAGTGAATGTTCTTTTAGCTTTTTCCATTGAACCCGATCATGGTGCTTTATCAATTCTGTCTGGTGTCTGAGCAGGACAGGCATCTTTTGGTTTTCCTGCCAGGTATGAATAGTACGTTTTAATGGCTGTAGTTCCAAGGGCTCTCTGCTCCTCAGAGCTTCCTGACAGTTGAAGCTCAAGGCCATGCAACATTTGTCATAGCTATGGGTTTTCTATGGCTGTTCTGAGACCAACAGAGTGCCTCTGTTGTCACTTAAAATGTTACCCTGAAATTTTGTACTGGAATAGAAATAAACCAAAACCCTAGATAGCTCTGCTTTGTGTCTAGACTAACCTACAGGGGTTTTGAAAACTCTGGGTTTTCATGCACAGAGTTTTAGTGTGGCCTTGTTCTGCAGTGGTTTGGGGTCCCTTAGAGAACGTTGCCAGCCAGGAGGTTCTGGGAGTCGGGGTCCCAGCATTACAGGGGTAGAGCCCTGCTGTTGTGTTGGGGAGCTGGATTACTCCCTTTCTCTCTTCTCAGACCTATGCTGAGGGGGATGCTCTGAGCCCAGTGGAGAGGTCAAGGTCAGAAACTGGAGTCAGACTGCCTGGGTTTGGATTCCAACCTTGCTACTTACTACCTCTGTGAGTTTGACCTGGACATTTAACCTAAGTGTGCCTTAGATCCATTGTCTAAGACAGTATGTTTCTCATGAGAATGATAGGCTATGAGGGTTAAATGAATTAATAGTTGTCACATACTTATAAGAATGCCAGGCATGACTGCTATATGAGTGTTAGTAAGAAAAGTAAAGTTCCTGGACCCAAATAGCCAGTACAGACTGGTGACTAGTTTCTTTAACAGACACCTAAGAGCCTTTTAAATACCAAAGCATCTGCCCATGATTACTATTTATAGCAGAGATGCTTAAAATATGAAATGCTTATAATGCTGGAGGTAGAAAATCCAATTTTTCATGGTGCAAACACATGCTTTAGAGCCCAGTAGATGCTGTCATGTATGACACCATCTCTCCTGCAGGTCTTTGATCACATTTGCCTACAGCACTTCCAGAACTCTTGTTCACCTATGGAATTCTTGCTGGAAAAAAGGGCTGGCCACAGGGCCCCTCTTCCCTGCACAGGGCTGGCCAGGACTTCTTCCTGCAGGTGTCAGCTGCTGCAACTCCAATGCCATTCAGGGAAATTAATTTTCCTCTCATGAGAGCACTGGAGCCCAGCAACCACCTGCCTGCTCAGCAGGAAGGGCCCCCGAGCTTCGTCCGCCTTCCTCACTTTTCCTCCTCCGTGATCTGCCTGATTCTTCCTGGGTCCAGGGACAGTGCCATGCCATCATCCACCTACCACTTATGGCCCAGGTAGGGCTTTTGAGATGAGACATTCTAAAATGTTTTACCAGAACCCTATTAAAGGGAATATTCAGTTTATAGAATGTCACAACTTCTGCCTTTAGGAACCAGAAAATTCAGTGTGATAGAAAGAAAAGTGTGCATGTGACCAAATACTGAGAGAAACAGCAAGAGAGGAAAGACTTCTTTGGGCTTATAGTTTCCATCCATCATGGCAGTGAGGGTGTGGTGGAGCCAAACAGCTCTTGTCACGGTGGCCAGGAAGAAGAGAGAGAGAAAGCTACCACTGGAGGGGTTACCAACCTATGGGATGGTGCCCACATCTGGGGCAGGTCTCCTCTCCTTAGTTAATCCTCTCTGAACCCTGCAGACATACCAGAGATGTGTTCTACTAATCCCTAGCAGCTTTTCAGTCCAAGCAAGTTAACAGTCAAGCTGAACCATCATGTCCTGGCATGAAGCAGATGGAGAGCCTTGGTTCACATTTACATTGGTAACCAGAGTTACATTTTCTTGTTTGTTTAGAGCAGTTTGAATATGAAATAAACCTTCTTGATGCTGACCACCTTACTGGATATCTCTCTTTATTGCTACATCTGTTTACTGAAGCCCTTGAGGTGGGGGAGAGATCTGCATAAACCTTAAAGTGGTGTATACCTCTATCAAAGACCTTTAGTAGTAGTAGTAGTAGTAGTAGTAGTAGTAGTAGTAG
>NW_008481299.1:0-3296 GCF_000622305.1 Nannospalax galili
TTTTTTTTTCTTAGCAAGTGAAATGGTACTTGAAATAGAGATTAAGTTATTAAAGATACACTTCAGCACATAAGAGTTTTGTGGAATGAAAATATTGTTACCACCATAATGGTATCACATTGCTCACTGCTTGTATTTGTTTTCTATTGCTCTGTGACAAATTACTATAATTTAGCAGCTTAAACAACATATATTTGTTATCTCCCAATGTCTGTGGGTCAGAAAAGGGAGAATGGCTTAGCTATTTCCTGAGCTCAGAATGTCACAAGGCTGCAATTAAGATATTGGCTGAGGCTGGCATCTCCTCGGAAGCACCGGGTTCTCTTCCAGACTCACATGGCTCTTGGCAGAATTCATTTCTTTACAGCTTAATCAACAAAGCAAAACATAAGCAGTGGATGCAAAGATGGCTACATCCCCAGAGAGTACTAGTTGGAGCAGGGAGTCGAAAGCAGATGGCACGGCCAACAATAATTCTCACTATAGGTGTCCTTGAGGCTTAGATACCACAGTTGAAAGACAGGATGCCAGACAAGTCTCCTGAAATCCTGGAGATTATGTTGTTCCTCATGTTAAGGAAGATGAGATATAATTCCTACTCTTCTCCCTTTGAAAGCCTCTCCATTCATTCTCCATATAACATTTATTGCATCATTTCTACAAGCAAGGTGCCATTCTAAGTCTGGTAATTGAAAAGAGTTAAGATCCTTCATCTCATGGACTCTCTGGAACAACCAAGGAGTGGGTAGAATTAGCAAGTACATGAGCTTCAGACACAGGCGACTGTGAAAGCCAGTACAACAGGGTTCCTCTGTAGAAAGGGACTAGAGAGTACTTGCACCACAGTCTGAAGTCAAACACTAGGCAAAAGAACCAGTGGAGAGACGAGCAAAGTGCTGTGAGCTCTTGGCACTGTAGTAAAAACAGGAATGTATGAGCTGGATACTGGCTTTTAAGGCCAGTTGCTGATCTCTGGTACAGGTTCTCAACCTAGGTGGAGACAAACCAAGCCTTCTCACCCCACCTGCCCCTGGGTCAGGTGTGTTAGCCTCCCATCTGATGTTTGATTCTGAACATATCCCCACATCCCCTTGTGGCAGAATGTCAGGTTAGAAGGCAGGCAGGAAAGTATGCTAGAAAGAGTACGCAGGAAAGGTCAGAAATTATGGCATGTGATTGAATTTATGGAGTGCAGAACACCATTGGGCACTGGGAGTGAGTGGCCATGGTTGACAGAAGATGAGACCAAGAAAGAGAAGAGAATGGTGGGGGTTCAAAGATGAGGCTGCCTAAAGGCCAGCCGTGTGCAGAGAGCCATAGAGCACCCTTGATGAGCTAAGGTGTTAGGCTGCAGGGGTGGCTGTTGTGCATGGATGCGGGACCTTACAGAAGAGTGGGAAAATTTGGTATCCGTGTGAATGATTTTCTCTATGCTCACCTTTCTTTATTTTCAACCTGGCCTTATTTTAGCTTGTTCAAATATCCTAACCAAGCAACAAAGGCATCCATATGTTGTGATAGTCAGTGCTAATTATTAACTTGACACAACTTAGAATCACCTGAGATGAGAGTCTTGGTGAAGGATTGTCTATTTGGGTTGGCCTGTGGGCATGTCAGTGGGAACTGTCCTAAGTTACCTGATGTGGGAAGACCCAGCCCACTGTGGGTGGCACCATTCCCTAGGGAGCGTGTCCTGTGTAAGAGTGGAGAAACTGAGCTGAGCACAAGCCAGCAAGCAAATAAGAGAGCCTGGTGCATTCGTCTCTTTGTTCTGACTATGGATATGACATGACTAGCTGCTTTGAGTTTTCGCTTTGACCCCACCCCCACCTCAGTGATGGACAGTTACCTGAAAATGTAAGCCAGATAAACATGTTCTCAAGGCTCCTTTCGTCAGAGTATTTTATTACAGCAACAGAAACAAAACTGGAACATATGCCAGTGGAGAAAATGGCAAAAACCTGTGTGTATGGTCATTGGCAATATAACACAATTGTAATATAAAATCATGCTTGGTCTCTGATTATTTCCATTATAGACTATTCTTTGTCTCAGTTATCTTTTGGTTGGCTTCTATTCCTTCTTAGAGCTTCAATCACTTTTTTAAATAAAAATTTTAATTGTGATAAAATACTTGTAACAGGAGTTTCTATCTGCAATAGCTCACTTTGTGTGTCAACTTGGCAGGGTACTGTAGGTCTCAGGTATTTGGTCTGGATATTTTTGTGAGGGTGTTTCTAGATGAGACTGACATTTTAACTAGGAAAGTCTATTGCTCTTCCCAGTGTGGGCAGGCCTCATTTAATCAGTTGAAGGGCAGAACAGAACAAAAGGACTGACTTTCCCCTGCTTTCCAGTAACAATTCCTCCTGCCTGATGTCCTTTGGACTGAAACATTGGCTTTTCCTGGGTCTTAAACCTTTAGATTGAAGCTTACACCATCAGCTTTCCAACTTGCCAACTCCAGATTTTAGGACTTGGCTTTGGTAATCACATGCCAAATACCTGCCCCCGCCCCCACACAATTGGTTCTGTTTCTTTAGAGAATCCTAACCAACATGGTGTTGTGTCACACTATACCTGGGGATATGTGAACAAATGTCTGCTCACCCCAGATAGCAAACCAAACAGGCCAAAGTAAGGATACTACCAAAGTCCAACTTGGTGAACCAATGAGTTTTATTGGGGTTACGTACAGGAGTATAGGTTACTGAGAAGAGCAGAAATGACTCAAAGACCGCTATATCACCAAAGCCCACCCCAGCATTGGTGACAGCTCATGAAAGCAGGAAACTTGGAGCTCATTGCACAGCCTGCAGGAAGCTCAATGAGTTGGAGTGTCCTTTGCATGTAAAGTAGTTTGTTGGTTGCTGCTTCTTCCAGGCAGTTCAGCTTGTCTGGAGGTGTCTCTCAACAGTAGGGGGGAAGGCAGGGGGCCCAGTGAACCTGGCCAATTTTAGGAACTTCCTGAAGTTATCGAGAAGTTTACTTCCTGAGCTACAGAGCTTCCCTGCAGGATGGAATGTTTTACCTCCTCCCAAAACATCCTGTTGTTTACCTAGCTTGGAAGGTTTAATCTGGAGGAAATTGCTATATGACACTTGGCATTTTAATCATTCTGAAGCATATATTTCACTGACATTAAGAGCGTTAACTCTGTTGTGTGTGTTGTCATCAGCACCATTAATACACCAAACTCTTCATTTTGCAACAAAGAACCTATATACTCATTAAACGTTAACTCTCCTACCTCCAGCCTCCTACCCCTTGGTCTTCACTATTCTACCTTCTAGCTC
>NW_008481300.1:0-3216 GCF_000622305.1 Nannospalax galili
TTCCTGGTTTGGCCTGTGACCCGTGATAGAGCAGACAGCAGGGCCACAGACCCAGTGGGCAGAGTGGTTCCAACAGCCCAAATAAAAGTCCTCTGTGCAGAAAGAATTGGACCGTTCTTTCTGTCTAGAGCCTCGGGGTCTCTGACACATATGTTGCTACAGGCCTAGGGGGTCTGGGAGCCTGAGGCCAGGCCGCCATCCCAGGCTTCTCTCTGGTTGGGGTGAGTCTTAGAGACAGCAGTATAGACATTCACGTTTGACAGCTCGAACTCAGGGTGCTGAGGAGGAAGAGGCCGGGTGGCTCTGCGAGAGCCCTGGGAAACAGTCCTAGGTCCCGGCTCCCACTGAGGGGGACCTGGGAAGGAAGCCTCCGTCCAGACAGATTTGTGTGTGGTTCAGCTGGCAGGAAGGACCAGAGGGGGATGGTGAGCAGGCAGGAAGGGCGTGGAGACGTGAGGGGAGCAGAGCAGGTCTGCAAGCTCCAGGGCCCGAGTGCTGCTGCCTGTCCTCTGCATCACAGACCCCCGCCTCGTTCTCCTCATGTACCCCAGAGGATCTCCGCTCTCACCTGAAGCCCTGACAGCCACACCCAGAGCCCACGCCTGGCTCTGGGCCACCAGGCCCTGCCCAGTCTGCAGGAGCTGGTCAGAGCTGCAGAGCTTCCCGTCCCTCTGGGGCAGTCCCGTCCTTGCCCTGTACTCCTAGGGTAGGTTGGCCAGTAGGTCCTCCAGGACCCAGAACTGAAGGCAGCACCTGGTTTAGCTTTAGTGCTGCTTACAGCACATCTTCCTGCTTAGCCGGTTAAGTCGGGGGTTTCCAGCCCCATAGCCCACAGGTCTTGTTTCAGAAAGGAGGAGCTGGGGCCTGGGCTGCCTCTTCACTCCCTTTCCAGGCCATGGTTTGATGGGAAAGGTCCACCCTGACGTGTTGAGCAGAGCCCTTGTGCTGAGGGCCCAGTCAACTTGTGTCTGGCTTCTGCTTTGGGGGGAGAAGCGGCTAGCTACCCAGCCAAGAATGGGCAGTGGGGGCCCCTTACAACATGGGCAAGTTGGGTACCCAGCACACCTTGACTCACACAGCGGACAGGGCCGCCTCAGTTCACCATGAACATCTTGTCTGTCTGTGAGGCTCCAGCCGTGTCCTCTAAACACAAGAGCCGCTGGGTACACATGGATGCACAGGTTTACAGCAGGGTTTTGTGCTTGCCACTGAGCCTGGCCCTCAGACCCCACATAAAAGTGGGAGGAGAGAGCAAACTCCACAGTGTCCTCTGAGCGCCACACATGCATGGCACACACATCCACACACAGCATGCACTTACACATACAATAATATACCAAGATTTTCAAAGGAGAAAAGTCCCACGAACTATTAACTACATTGACTAGACCGCCATGCCCCAGAGGTGTGTAGCGATTGAATGTTGATGCCTGAGTTCACAAACCCAGTCTATGGCCATGTGTGCATGTGTGATATTGTATATCTTTGTGTCCGTATGTCTGTGCAGTTCAGTGTATGTGTCTATAAAGGAATGTTTGTCCCCTTGTGTTGAGAGTATGTCTGCATGTTAGTGTCCGAGTGTGCAATTGTGACTGTGTCTCGCTGTGTGTAATTGTGTCTGTGAGTGTGTGGTTGTGACCGTGTGTGTCTGATGGTATGATTGTGTATCTGTGTGAGAGGTCCTTGGTGTGTCAGGGTGTATGTCTGTCTAAGCATGTGTGTGTCTTTAAGTGTGTGACTGTGTCTGAGTTGAGTATCTGGGTGTGGAGGTTTGATTCTAAAGAGAGGTTGCCTAGAGATCTGGGGAGCAGTCGTGAGGGCAGTGTCCTGTGAAGAGCCCAGTCACACTACAACGTGGCCATGTGGGTCCGGGCCCCCACCTCTGGGCCCCCGCCTCCCTGGGTTTGGAATCCCAGCTCTGCAATGTGGCTCTGCTGTGGGGTCTGAGCAGGGTCTGGGGCCCCCTGAGATGGAGCCAGAGCTGGGCCCCACCCCCACCGGCATGCACAGGCAGAGGGAACCAGGCTGAAGGTCTGCAAAAAGCACCCTTCAAGTGTTGATTTAGAGGATGGGGAAGGCCAGGAAGTGGGACAGGAGAACTGTATTTTCCTTAGAGAAATAATTCATGGGGCCCTGGCCACGAAGGACCCTCACTGGCGGGGGAGGAGGAGTCCCATCCTTCACACTGCCTGTGTGAGGGACTGTTGGCAGCCCCCACAGGGGCACAGGCAGCCCTGGAGGCCAAGGTCACTCTTCATCTTGTTCGTCCAGTGGCTGCCACAGCCCCCTACCCGGAGCCTCACCTCAGCACCCCCCCCAACCCTGGGCTTCACCCCAGCCCCCCCGTAACCCCCTCGGGCCCAGGCTACAACTCATTCTTCCAGCCAGGGGAGGAGACAGGGGCCTCTTGCTGCTGATGCCTGCTCCCTATGTCCAGGAGGCTGGCTGAGCAGGGCAGCCGGGGTGCCGTAGAGTGCAGTGGTCAATCTCCAGCTTAGAGTCAAGTGATCTACAGTGAGACATCCCAGGGTGATGGTGACGGTGGACATGGGGCCAGACCCCCTTTGCCATCTCCACTGAGCTCACTGTCTCCACAGAGATCTGGTTAAGGGCAGAGTTTCAAAGGGGGCGCTTTCTGTGGCCCTTAAGCTTACAGCTTGGGCCCCAAAGGGGAAAAGTCACGGGTGAGCTACTGCAGTATGCTGGGTGTTGGCCTGGGTGCATGTGCGAGACACACGCACACCAGTGAACCACAGACAATAGGCAAGATGCTTCTAATCCCAGTCTGGCTAGCTGAGCATGGAGATGTCTGGCCCTGGTCACTGGAGGGGTTCCCCTCTGGTTCCCGTGTGTCTTCTGCTCTGTTGGCCTTTGTGGGCCCTTGAGGCTCATCCCCCCAGGAGCACCTCTTGCCTGTCAGAGAAGCCCAGCCTCACTTGCCACACCTCAGATGAGGCCTGATAAGGGGTGCATAGGCTGTAGCCTGGGGTGAGGTGCTCTGGGAGTCTGGAGCCTGGGACAGAGTGTTCTGGGAGTCCCGAAGTGGGCCCTGACTAGAGCTCCCTGTCTCTCAGCCCCAGCCACACGGTGCAGTCACCCCCACATGCACACAGGCAGGCAAGACACACATATACACACAACAATTGAAAATAAAAATAAATCTTTAAAATAAAATTACATTTATTTGTGTGTGTGTGTGTGTGTGTGTGTGTGTGT
>NW_008481301.1:0-3311 GCF_000622305.1 Nannospalax galili
TTTTACCAGCTGTATGTATGATAGAGGGTTAGAATCTAGTAAATATAAGGAACTCAAAAATATAAATATTATAAATACAAGTAATACAATTAAAAATTGGTGCTAATTACTAAACAGAGTTCTGAAATGATAAAACCAAAAGGCCTGAAAATTATTTGTAAAATGTTCAGTATCTTTATATCCATCAAGAAATACATATTAAAACTGCTCTGATATGCTTTCTTACTCCAATCAGAATTGTACAATTCAAAAGACAATGACAAATGCTGGCACAGATGTGGGAACATGGGATGGATTATATAGTGGAGTGTATAATTGGAAAGGAATAGTTGTTTAAAATTTTTACACACTCCTTTTTGCTTCTCAGTCTATGTCTCATTCTGTAGCCAAGGCTAGTCTCAAAGTAGCCTTCTTCCTGTTTCTGCTTCCCACATGCTAGTGATACAGGCCATGAAAGAAGAAAGGTAATTTTAAAAAGGTCCTTTTCAGCCAGCATTCCAGGCAGCATTTGGCATATATGAATATATCTGTCAACTTCGTTTGCACAAATTACTTGGTCTATGGCAGATGTAGACAGTGGCTGACTACCATGTTGGGCATTTCCCCTTTGGGACATGGGAATGCCAAAACTTTGTCATCCTCTAAACAAAGAAAATAGCAAAGGTCAACAACAGCATTAAAATTTGTCAATCACTTATAAGATCCATTTGATATGAAGAGCAGGCATTTCACTTTCCTATACAAGCCTAGGGGCCTCTTGTGTTAAGAAATTCTAACAACTGAAGAATATTTTGTGAAAAGGTAAATTCCTGAAGATATGATTTTTAAATTGGCAAAAATAGACTGGAGAGACTGCTCAGTCCTTGGAGCAGTTAGTGCTCTTACAGTGGATCTGAGAGTTGTTGCCAACACTCAAACAGTCACATGAGGCACCTCACAACCACTTGTAACACCAGCTCCAGGGGATCTGAAGCCTTCTGATTTCTGATGGGCCCTAGAACTTCCATACACATAAATTCAAGCAGGTACAGACACACACATAAATGAAAATAACAAACCATTACAAAATGAAAATGGAGGAAATAAACTCTTCTTATGATATCCCTATAGACAGACCCCAAAGCACCTCATGCGATGAAATTGCCTCCAGACTCAACTGAGCTTGCCTGTTGACTGACTTTTCCCCTTTCATCCTCTTTCCTTTTCCTTTCTTCAGACACTGGCCAAAGTCCCAAACTTGCCTCTAGATATTCGGTGCATCGTTTCTTTTCCAAAATTTCATTTCCTTTGGGGCTCACCCAGTGCTAATGCAGACTTCCACTGCTGAGCTGGCACAGTTTCTTGCCTTGTAGCTCAAAAACTATTTTTCTCTCTCTCTTTTTCCTCTGCTTGACAAGTGCCAACAAGTACTGAGATATCAAGCATGCCTATGCTATTATTTACTCTATTTAATTGCAAAAGGTAGTAAAGCGTTTGACTAGAATAAAATAACAATTTCCTCCCTCGTTTAAAAATTCTTTCACAATACAGAGTCATCCTCTCTTTTGTTTTCATATTGTTGAAATACAGATAATTGAATGGAAGGAACAACACAACAACAACAAAAAACCTTAGTACCCGTAATTTTCTCTATGATTAAGAACATTGCAGTCTTAAAGTAGTATTAGACATACATCATTTCAATTCTAATATTTCCTTGATGCTGGATGTAAGAGTTTCTACTGGAAATGTCAAAAGTATTTTGTTGTGATCAGTTATGTGTTTAAATCAGCTATGCAGTTGTTTCTCTGTTTTGCAATGGTCTCTGCTCAACAGATGGGCAGGCCTCTTTAAAATCTTTTAGAATGTCTGAGAATGCCGGCGTGGAATGTAACAGAAAAAAGAAGTAGCAACGTAAACCTAAGGAAACTGTCGCAGCTGCTTGGAGTTAATTCAAATGCCTGCACTTTTCCTTAGTAACTTCGTCTTTTCAGTCAACAAAAACTAAGTTCTGAAGGACCATGAGTTACAGTCGTCCTCTTCCTAAAGTGGAGGGCGTGACCTCAGTCAAGGTCGAAAACCTGGGAAGCTGCCCCTCACGTAACACGCTGAGGCACATCTTTGAGGACTATGGTCCTATTAGTGATATGTACATCCCGAGGAATCACTTAACCGGGGAGTCCTGTGGATTCGTTTTTGTCTACTTTAACAATAATTGTGACGCTGAGGATGCCATACGTGCCCTAGATGGTGTTTTACTGGATGGACGTCAGCTGAGAGTACAGATGATGCACAGCAACGGTCAACAGTATGCCCATCCTGGCTGCAGTCAGAGGTCACAACGATATCAGAATGAGGAAGACAATGAAGGTCAGCGATGTGGTCATAGACATTGTCGCTCTTGTTCCACCATCAGGATCCCACACAGATCCCGAAGCAGATCTTCCCTGGGCTTCTCAGAGTCTGAACGTCGTAATCCCACTTCCTCCAACAAGAGGCCCAAATCTGGGTCTTCCATTTCCGGAAATCACATGCCAGCCAGGTCCTCGTCAAGGATCAGAAGACTTCCAAAGGCAGGCAAGGAGGAACCCACGTCTAGATGTCGAATCAGTAGTGCCTCTGAGAGTCCTGGAGGAGAAATAGGTATGTCAAAATAGGTTAATGACCATCAGGAAAAGTCCTGAATCTTGGGAAGGGTGGAGATGCTGTAAGGGAAAAAGGCTTAGATGGAAAAATCTTTGACCAAAATCAGTGGTAGTATAAAAATTAGATTTTGTGTTATTGTCTAGCATTTTCTTTTCTGGCTTTTCAAGTTGGGGAAGAAATTCATACTGCATTTTGTTGTGATTTGAGCATTAGAATATCCTGAAATTTATTGAAAGATTTCAATTTTCATTAGTTGTCTGGTTATTTGAAGTAAAACATTTTTCTTAATTAGAATTACATTAGAATTTTCACTTTTCTGTTTACAAAGTGAACAAAATAGTAACATAAGTTGTGTCCTACTACATCAATGCGTGCAGTCATTTCTTATTTCTAAAATTCTGTAATGATAAATAACTCCTTATTGACTTCATCCTTTCAAGATAAAAGCACATGAAAATACTAAATTTACATGTGCCTCATATCTTCTGATATATATGATTGTCTCCCTTCATCCCCAGCTGTCCTGGAGAGCAAAATGTAGGCCAAGCTGGCCTCAATGTCACAGAAGTCCACCTGTTTCCATTTCTTGAGTACTAGGAATAAAGTTATGTACTACCATGCCAGGTTAATATTGCGATCATAACGGCTTAGAAACATACAGATTTCTGAAGATATTTTAGGGGAGG
>NW_008481302.1:0-3309 GCF_000622305.1 Nannospalax galili
GACATGATAGGCCTTAACACAAATGACAGAATGCATGAAATCCAGTGGGGGAGAGTGGGCTATGAGAGGTGCAGATGGGAGAGGAGGTATAAAGATGATTAAGTTGTTTCGTATGAAATACAAAAAAATTCAATAAAATTATACAAAAATAAATACAAAATAAATTTTAAAAGAAATGTATGTATGAAAATGTCATAATAAAACCCATATTTTGTATGCTAACTATAATAAAGATAATAAAAAGAAGAAATCATAGTGAATAGCATTTTTTTTTTTTGAGACAGGGTCACATATGGCCCAGAATAACTTCAAACTTACTATGTATCCCAGGCTGGTCTTGAACTCCTGATCTTCTTACCTTGGCCCAGGAATAATGGGTGTGAGAGGTAAATGAACTCACCTGTTCAGCTTTGAACAAAAGACTTCCTTGAGTACTCCAAAAGAATTGATGGCATTGCTATTGCTTCATTAAAATGTTCTATAATTATTTGGTATATATATTTCATTTGCCTTTTAACCTTTTAGCTGGTTGAGGATACAGGCTGAACGTCCTTTCCTACAGCATGTTGTGTTTTAATGTTTCTCGGGACACCTACCTCTTCCCAACTTTTGCGTTCTCAAGTGCATACCTGAACTAAGAGGTCAAGTGCTCTGGGCCAAGAAGCTGCATTTCAACCCCAGGATTGTACATTTGTGTGATCTGGGTTATTAACCTTTCAGTTATCTGTAAATTGGTGACAACTCTCTCATGGACTTTTTTTTGTTGTGAAGATTAAATGTGATGATATAATACATTTAAGCCAGGCCCACAGTGAAGTATAAAAATTATAAATTATTGTATCATTGTGAGTCTTGCTTTAGTTTCTCTTCTAGACTCTTACTACACTGAGTGTTGGGTCTTTTATAGTAGGATTCAGAAGACATTTTCTGACAAAGGCTAGATAGTATTCAGGCTTTGCCATTGACAAATCTGCCACATATTCTTCTCCTTTTTTTCCTTACAATCTTAATAAAAATTCACCCCAAGCTCACAAGCCATATAAAAACAGCCTGGTTATAGTGTGTGAATTCCGGCTATGTAATCTAGATGACTGTTTCTTACATAGAAATTGACTGAGAAATGTCTGATTAAATGAGGGATTATGTGAGTAGGCTCTATTAGACCGTTTCTTTTCTAAAATCTTCTGCAAATGACCTCTGTTGTGGTTTGAATATGAAATGTCCTTTCTAGGCTCTTGAGTTCTTAAATACAATGATTTATTCTTTGAAGATTTCATACATGTGTACAATGTGCCTTGATCATATCCACAGCACCACCGCCAGTCCATCTGCCAACGCCTCCCAGATCCTCCCCACATCCACCTCTCAACTTAATCTCTCCTTCTCCTCCTTCCTCCTCCTCTTCCTCCTCCTCATCCTCCTCCTCCTCCTCCTTTTCTTCCTCTTCACCCCCGTATGTGCATGGGTATGGGACCATCCTGGACACTAGAATCCCGACTGGCTTGATCTTGCCCAGGTCTAGTGCAGGCAGCCGCAGATACCATGAGCTCATGATGCAGCATTGCCAGAAGACACTGTTTTGCAGCAGTTCTCCCCAGTCACTGGCTCTTCCAATCTTTCTATCTTCTCTTTTGCGTTGCTTCCTGAGGCTTGAGGGAAGGGAGTGTAGTATAGATGCCCCATTTAGGGATGAACATTCAACAGTCCCTTGTTCTCTGAATTTTGACCAGTTCTAAGTCTGTATCAACTGACATCCACCATAAAGTAGCAGCTTCTCTCATGAGAACTGAGAACTGCATTAAGCTATGAGTATAAAGATAAGTATTTGGAAGGCAGATTCTTGGCCATGTTTACAGTACTAGGCATGGGTTCCTTCCTGTGGAATAGGCCTTAAATTCAATCAGAAAGCAGCTGGTTACTTCCATAACATTCATGCCACTGAGTGCACCCGTGGGCATATCTTGTCAGGTCAGTTGTTAAGCAGATCACATGGTTCACAGCTAGATAAGACGGTTGATGACTTTTCTCCCTCAGCATATTGTATGGCACCTTTCAGAACCATGAAAACTAGCTAGCAAGGAGTGAGTTTCCAAGTTAGTACCAACTTGATTTCTCCATGTCTTTTGACCAAAGTGTATATAGTACCTTCAGTAATAGGGTCTTACCATCAAGTTATGGTGAACAACCATGTGCAATGGAAATAGCCTGTATTGTTTTGAGAGTCTGTGGGAACTCCTGACCAACCACTCAAAGGAAAGATGCCCACAACAGGTACTGGGCATTTTGTTTGAGAACTAAAATGACTTTTGGAATGAGTAATATCCTCCCATGAGACTTACATTTTGTAACTTTCAGAAAGTTGATAAAATAGTGTTTTCTACAACTGCTTCCTCTTCAGTCTGCTGAGTACAGATGCAATGTGATCATCAAGCCTCTTGCTCCCGCCATGAGGCTTTCCCTGTCTGCTGCTACATCTTCCCCGTCATGATGGACTGTATCCTTCTAGAACTATAAACCAAAATAAATACTTTCTCTCTCAAGTTGCTTTTGTCAGGCTATTTTACCACAGCAACTGGGAAAGAAACTAGGACCTCATTTGCCCCTTCCGTGCACCATTCTGTTCCTGGTATTTCCAGTGAGAAACCCACAATGCGTGGAGCCTTTTGCACACTGGTGTCTTTTTGGATTGCCAGTTTCCTAATTTGATCTAGTAGGGGAGTCCTATGCCAAGTCGGTGATGGTAAATGAGTCTGGGGAAAACATCACATCAATAATAAATTATACTTAGACTGCACCTATTTATGTTTCTCCATGAAAGTGTAAAAGTCTTGCTCTCATTTTAGTTTTAATTGAACATCTGACACATCCAACCTTAACTGTGGCAAAAAGAAAATGAGACTATTGGTGTTAGCATAGCTCTTGGATTCCTTCTTTCCCTGTCACATGTGCATATCAGTCCCTGGGAAGTACACCTTACTTTCTTCATTGTGCCGGACTTTCCTACTGGACGTCTCTCATAGCTTTCAAGAATGTGAGGGGGAACTAATGGCTCTCTCTGTGAATTGCCAGGAATGCTTTCCTTATAAACTCCATTTCAGGAAACAGTCTGTGCTTGATTTGAAGCACAGACTGAGTCCTGACACTCATAGTACTCCTTTAACTTTACTTAACAGCTGTGACACCAACTTATTATTCTTTGCTGTTAATTAAAATTTATATCGTTTTAAGAATTATTTATTTTTATGTTATCTGCATGTATGTAAGTGCACCCATGTTGTGCAATGCCCAAGGAGGCCAGAAGAGGGCATT
>NW_008481303.1:0-3299 GCF_000622305.1 Nannospalax galili
TCTGCAAGAGCAGCCAGTGCTCTTAACTGCTGAGCCGTCTCTTCAGCACCATAGTTTTATCATAACTTTTGAAAGCAGGAAATGTGAAATCTTCTTTCTCAAGGCTGCTTTGGCTGTTTTGAATCTTCAGTGGTTCTAAACGAATTTTAGTATTATCTTTTCTATTTCTGTAAAAAGATGGCATGGAAATTTTTATAGGTGTTATAAATGGATTTGTGTCTCACTTTGGGTAATAGTAACACACAATATCTTTCCATTAATTTGTCTGCTTTAATTTCTTTAATCAGTTTTTCTAGTTTTTAGTGTACAAGTCTGTCACTTCCTTGGTCAAGTTTATTCTCAAGCATTTTATTCTTTTTGATGCTATTGCAATAGGTTGTTATTCCTAAATTCTTTTCTGGATAGTTTGCTGTTAGTGTACAGAAACAACTGAGGTTGTAAATTGGTCCTAGATCCTGTAGCTGAGTGCATTCTTGACTTGAAGGTAAGAGTCACACATTGTGATGACATACATGCCTAGAATGGGCAGTGGGCTCTGAACTTTGAGTTCCAATGGTGACAAATAAATGGTAACCCTTGGGCTTGACACAGATTTACAGGAATCTCAGGCCTGGCCAACCTCCAACAAGAAGGAAAAAAATGACCCTTACAAAAACAACTGAACTGTATTTTTTGGCAAAAGTATGTAAGTCAAATAACATTACTCAGAGCAGAAAAAGGAGTTTTCCTTGTATGAATGAGAAAGACTGAGCAGAAGTTTTGTTTTGATGTGAGTTACACAACATTGGGTTTAGCTATTTGACTACAAGTTGGAAGGGCTTCCCTTGTCTTGATGTTTAGTCTAATGAGTGTGTGCCCATCCTATGGAGGAATGTGATGATTGGGGACTGGGTATTTAAGATATGTTGGGGAAGCAGGCAGGGCTGGAAGCCCATGTGTCTCACATAGCCCTTCCAGCCCCTCTGCCATCTCTCTGTGTGACTGTCAGCCAGTGCCCTCTTATTCTTCCTCCATGCATTTAACAAATGAACAAGAGCTATAGCTGGGCAGCAGGGGAGGCGTGGCTCACCCACACTAGTTCATCTCTCCTGGGACTCCATTCCTCAGGCTGTGGCTGTGATCATGTGAAGAGCAAGGCTTGGAGCTGTACACAGGGCATTGGCAATGCCACGCTTGCTGCCTTGGAACAGGTGCTGCCGGTTAAGAATGCCTATGTGCTCCAAGATGTGCACAGCTGAGCTGTTTCACTTTTCACTGCTGGCCTATTATGCTTTAGAGCGCTTCCACAGTGCAATATGAGTACAGACACAACTGCATAGGACCCTGCCCAAGACTTAGGAACAGAGAGAGCACTGAGTGGGGTGTTCCTGGGGCTTTGAATGGACAGCTCTGCACAGAAGCTTGTCCTGAGATTTCTGGAATCCAATAGTTCAGATCCTAGAATGATTAAAGTTTTTTTTTTTTTTTGACAGAGAGGAAAGAAGCCAGAAGCACAGGTGATGGAACAAATCCTGAGGCCACCACTGCCACTTTGTGATCTTAAGCAAGTCCCTCTGCCTCAGTCTGTTTCCTCAGGAAGTGTTAAATGAGATGCTGGGCGAGCCTATGCCTTCCTACCTGTGCTCCTGATGCAAGCATTCAGCAGGTGCTCATAAATGTCAGCTCCCCTTTCTCCTTCTGATGTTCACCTCTTTATGGCTTCAGCAGAAAGTGAGTTAAAACAGAGAGAGCATTTAATATTTTATCTGTAGCCATCCCTTACTTTCTCCATTCTAAAGCATTATCGCTTTTTGCTAGGCGGTAAAGACGGCCCTAAGAAGATTAAACCAGCATGTAAATTTCAGCTTAGTTTAAAGCTAAGCCCCTTAAGAAACCTCTCTTTGCAGAGGAGCTGCAGCCTGTGGCTCAGGCAGTTAGAGTTGGCCGCAGGCCGGGCCCTGGGGTGTTCCAGTTCTCAGCCTACAGCTCAGAACCACCCAAGCCTTCTTAGAAAGATGGAGGGGTAGTGATGGTAGAGGACCTGCAAATTCTCATTTCTTACAAGTTCCATGATGATAAGAGGGCGAGAGGACACTTTGAGGAGCACAACACAGTGGGAGGAGGCATGCAGGCAGTTGGGACTCTTGGGCTGTGGGCTGATCCCAGTTTTAAGGAGTTGGGGGGCTTTAGGCAGGTCACTGAACCCTTGGGGGATACAGCCCTGCCTAGCAATGGGCAGAAAGGATGGTCTGTCAAGGGTGTCACTTAAGGCAGAACTTGCTGATCTTTTCTCTGTCATGGGTGGTCATCTGTTCTGCTAGGGCTGAGAATCAGCAGCATCTAGGCACATCTGTAACCCATTTACAAAGTTTGGCACACAGATTTGGTGAGTCTGATTAAGTGATTAAAATCAATGTCCTGAATCCTAGAAACTCTAGGGATATTCTCACCTGCCTCTGGATGGTCTTTTTGCTGATCACCAAGATGTGAGCCTCAGTGTGCTTAGTTATGAAATGGGCACAGTGCTTGTACCTAAATCCAGGGTCATATCCAATGAGGCAGTGCACATTATCCATTAGCTGATATTATTTTCATTCTAAGATTCTATGGCTTACTCTGGGCCTATCCTGCACCTACCTGGAGGGAGATAATCCTCTGTAACCTCTTCAGTGTTTGGAAATGAGAAAACAGGCTCTCTAGAAGAGTACTTTGCAGTTTTTAAAATGCATTCAAATCATCCAAAGATCTTGATAAAATGTAAATCTGATTCAGCAGGTCAGGGGAGGCCTGGGAGTCAGTCACTGTCTGGGCTCCTGAGCCACAGAACTGTGGAGTTATACTTTGAGCTGCACGATTCTGGGAAGTGGTTCTGGAGTTTGGGTGCATATTGGGATCCCTGGGTGTCTTTAAACAATTCCAGGCCATTCCCCGGCTAGTTAAATGGCAGTCTCTTTGGGATAAGATCAAGCCTCACAGTTCCAGCTCCCCAGGACCGTCCAAGTGTGCATAGTCTGAGAACCCCCTCTACAGCTGGGTGCTCTGAGTCAGCTGCACACTGGGTTTCAAATTAATAATGCTGTGCCTCATCCCCAAAGACTTTGACTTGGTCCAGTCTGAGGCCTGAGCACCAGGGTGTTTCAAGTGCTCCCTGCAGCAAGTTTGGGAATCACTTGCTAAAGCCTAAAGCAGTACTTAGTAAATGCAGGAAGAAGTCAAACTGACCTGTGTTCAGGGACTTACAGTCATTAATTTCCTGTCATCTGGCCCCCTTGTACTTGGGAGATTTGCACTGAAATACAAATAAAAACTTAAAAAAAAAA
>NW_008481304.1:0-3269 GCF_000622305.1 Nannospalax galili
TGGTCACTCATATTTGGCTCCAGAATAAACTCTTACTCCCTTTGAGGTGAGATTGATTTGTGTTTCAGATAAGTGTCCTCATCACGAGCTTGTGACACTGTTGGGAGGTGACAGAAGTTTTCAGAGGGGGGACATAGCTGGGAGAAGTTAGGTCAGCAAGGCTGTGCCCTTGAAGGGCAACATTGTGATTCCAGGTTGTTCCTCAGTCTCTCTTTTTACTTCACCTACCATGAGGTAAACAGCCTCCTCCACCACAGACCACCACCATGATGTTCTGTCTTGCAAGAGTGATGAGGGCAATTGATCATGGATGGAAACGTTCCTAGGTGTAAACTGAAGTAAACCTTTCCTTTAAGTGGATTGCCCCAAACACTCTGTTAGAGGACATGGCCATTGAAGGATTAATGTATCAGCTTGGAAAGCCCCAGCTAAAGTGAGAAACCCCCAACCTGGAAACCCCATCCCCTAACCCGGTGTCTGTGCTGAGTGGGGAAACAGGCCAGTACTCATCCCAAACTGTAAAAAGCAGCGCTGCAGAATAATGCCTGGTCTTTCCTCTTAAGCCACATACAAAGTAGAACCAACTGTGCTTCAGCACCTCAGTTTCTCTCCCTCAGAGAAACTGTGGTCCTTCATTGTTCTAATAAAGAACGTTCTGCTCCTGAGGTCAGGCTCATCTTTCATTTTCATGGTCACCTTGGTCCATCCCCATCTAACATCTTGTAACCGTCGTCTTACCTGGAGACCGTTCCCTCATGCTCAGTGTTTCACTTGCTGGCTGTGGGACCTCATGAAACTTACTATGTCCCCCTTTTTAGTTATGGTGAAATGCACAAGAGATAAACTTTACATCTTAGCCCATTTTTAAGTGTTCAGTTGCACTGTCTTCTCATTTTCTGTCTTCGTCATCCACTCTCCCATAGCCTGACTCCTTGCACCTTGCAAAACTGAAACTCTGAAACTTTTATTCATGTTCCTCAAATACAAAATGAAATGATGATCATGCCACGGTATACACTGGTGAGAACCTGCGCTATGTCTAGCGTGCAAACACAACCCTCCTGTAGGTTTTTTTGTATTTCTGAAAAATACAAATAACAAGATTGACCATTTTAACTATTTTTCTCATAATTTTTCTTTATCCTTGAAAAATTCATGTATGTAGACAATGAAATTTGATCCTACCCACCCCCACTCCCCTCATATTCCCCCAAATGGAAGTAGAAGAGCCCATCAGATGGATGCTAAAAGCTCTTGGAATGTGATGGTAATTAAGAACTCTGGCGCAGGAAAAGCTCTGAGCAAGAGATAGCAGTGGGGAGGTGAACACGAGTCTTCTTCCCTGCCTCCTGCGGGTACCCAGGATAGAAATCTTTGTTTTCCAAGGCTTTCACATTCCTGTGATCCTAAACCTGTAAACTACTTATTTAACTATCACATGTAAGGTTTATTTAATTACCACATGCTGTTTTGCTTTTTGCTTGCATTTCTTCACATATGAGTATAAAGGCCCCCAAGACCTTAAGTGGGGGGCTAGCTCCTTTAGGGGATGATCCCTGGTCAGTCCCACTAGTTGAAGAATAAACTCTCTGTCCTCACCTGACTTTGGTCTCTGATTTTCCATAATTCATAAATAGTGTGTCATTACTGCAACAAAATACAAATAGCAAGATTGACCATTTTAACTATTTTGTCATAATTTTCTTTATTCTTGAAAAATTCAGATATTGACATAATGAAATATGAGCCCACCCACACCCATTGCCCTCATACTCCCCCAAATAGCCACCTCCCAACTTCACATAATTTTTTTTTCTTTTTTTGATAATCCAGTAAATCCATTTAGTGCCGCCCATTTGTGCATGGGCATGGGGCCATTTACTGGAACACAAGAAACCTACCATTAGGAATACCTTCAAACTATAATGAGCCTTCCTCTCCCAGAAGCCATCAAATGCCAATAGCACCTCATTAAAGATGAGGCCTGGAGAGCACCATGTCCTCTCCATCTATGCCAAAATCTTGGCTGACTTGATCTTGAACAGGTTTTGTGCATGTAACCACAGCTGCTGTAAGTTCATGAGTGTCATGGCCCTAACATGTCCAAAAGACAGGATTTCACAGCATACTTCCCCATCCTCCAGGTCTTACATTCTTTCTACCGCCTCCTTTGAGTCTTAGCAGGGCCTCACCATCTCCCACTTCTTTCTTCTCTACTCCAGCCCACTCAGGTAGCCTGAAGAGGCGAGCTGGTAAGTAATGTTCAGAACGGTGCAGTGATGCATTGTTCAAAGGAATACAAGTACTCCTGTCCATTCGGGCTTACAGTTCAGCTCTGCATTGGTCTGTCCATTTCTGGGCATCACTCCAATGCATTCCTGTTTGGCTAAAGTCAAAGTAGCTTCTACTAACACTCACTCATTCATCTGCAGACATCGATAGCCAGGAATGATGGTGTTCTACATTGCTGTCTATTACGGTGATAAAACACTTAAGAAAACAAACTTGGGAAGGAAAGGATTTATTTCATTTTATAAATCCCAGGTCACAGTCTATCACTGAGGGAACACGGGATAGGACCTCAAGGCAAGAGCCTTGACAGAAACTGAGGCAGAGACCATGGAAGAATACTACTTACTGGCTTGCTTTTCCTGCTTGCTCAGCTAGCTTTCTTATACAGCACAACCTACTTGCCCAGAGATGGTACCACCCACAGTGGGCTGGGCCCTCGCACATCAATCAGAAAATGTCCCACAGGTCAATTTGATGGAAGAAGTTCTTCAATTGAGCTTCCCTGTTCCCAGGCATATCTAGGTTTGGGTTAAGTTGACAAAGCACAATTGACCCCTTGTCAATTTGACATATAAACACATCAGTGTTAAAACCATAACCTTTTCTTTATTGTTTCTCAAATTCATATATGTATATAATGAAAGAGTCCATGTTAATATCACAATACAAAACAATACAACTTTTGGGAGCTGGAGAGAGAGATGGTTCAACAGTTAAGAGCACTGACTGATCTTGCAGAGGACCTGGATTCGATTCCCAGCACCTACATTGTGGCTAACAAACATCCAGAACTCCAGTTCCAGGGGAATCCAATACCTTCTTCTGATCTCTGCGGGCACTGTACAACATGGGTATGCTTACATGCATGCAGGCAATACACTCATACACATAAAATAAAAATAAACAGAATATTTTTTAAATAATTCATTGAGAATTTCATATAGGCATATAAGGTGTTTTGATCAAATCCATGCCTA
>NW_008481305.1:0-3322 GCF_000622305.1 Nannospalax galili
GACTTCTAATACCACACACTGACAGAAATTTGACAAATAAGATTAAAGTTAATGTAAAGCAGCTGAGCCTTCCGGGTTTATAAGGAATTAGTAATGTATTGATATTTACTTCTCCTTCCCAGCATGAATGTCCCCAGATTGAAGTGGCGCATTGTCTACCATCAAACCCAGTCTCCATGCCTTTGCACTAAGTAGGAATGCATCATCACAGCCACTGCTATTGAAGCAGCAGGCAAAAGTATGCATTAAAAATCACACAAAAAGGGAGAAGTGCAATTACCAAGCAAATCTGACTTTAAATAAAGAGGCATTTTATCATGGTCTCAATGTATAAACACTTGTTACTTGAGGACAAAAAATTCTGGTTTGTTCTTACTCTTAACACTTTAACATAAATGTCCTGGAATGTATTTCTTGGAATTGAAAAATAGCTTATTCACCAAAAACATTTCCCAATATGCCAAAGTGTCAACAATAAAGGGATAAAAATGTGCATATCTCTGTGACCAGCTATTATAGCCATCATCTGTGATCACACTGAACTGTGATTACTGTCACATTTTTCAGTACATACGTAAATGTAACTATAAGGATAAGTGGTCTCTTGGCTGGAAAATTAGTATGCATTATTCCCCAAACATGTATGACTTACTTATTTCATCTACATGTTTGGCTCATGAGAAGACATGGTCAGAGTAGTGATATTATTGCATCTGTGGTGAATTCATGTTTATGTAATAATTTTCAAGTGTTGGTCTCAGCTTTCCATTGCCCACATGCCTCCCTTACCTATAGAGAGAGCTAGCCCTTAGATATCAGAAGGTTTTCCCTTAAGCCTCGTCCTTTGTCTGAATGTGACCCAACTGATTTGATCATTTTGCTAATGAAGTGACAGTTACAGGCTGACTTTCTCCATGGATTCATCAATAGCATTCAAAGTAATGGTTCTTGTCATTACTATGGTCGGCATCCCTTCCCTGCCTGCACATGTGTGTCCTAGCTCACAACAAGCTGGGCAGCCTGGGTGGCTGGGTTGCCACAGACTCAACACTGGTTTTGGAAGATCAAGGTCATTGGCCATTTTTGCTGGCAGTGGTCAGGGGTGTTTGCTGAAGACTTGAAAACAGCTTCCACACTGTTTTCCTGGATGGGCTGTCAAAGGCAACCATTTATCATTCATCTCAGTGAATTTCGAAATCAGATGTAGGAACCTGAAGCAACTCTGTCACTATGGTGCTGCCAAGGCTGCCCTTTGGATGCTCCCCATATTAGAAGAAGCTAGGGGATGCCCTACTTGTTTCTTAAAACACAGACTGTACTAGTGCTGCCAGAAGGCCTTGCGCTGATGTTCTCTGGCAGGCAAGTCAGAGTGATTAAATCGTTACTAACGGAAACAAAGAATCATCTAGTTCTTTTCCAACAATGGAAAAGGCCAAGTGAAACTGGCAAATGGCTTTGATACTAGTTAAAAACACTGGAGGAATTCCTTATGAGACTCAAAGACATGATCTCCATTAGTCTTTGGCCAGTTCTTTAGGTACCAGACAAATGGGGCTGAGAATTTAAGGGCACACTGACTATGAAGAAGAAACATGTCATTTGGAAGAGTTCTATAAGGTGGATTATTTGGGATCCTGGTGGCTTAAAAACTGATATGAAATGAAATGACTTTTGATGATAGTCTTTATCCAAGTCATGTCATGATATATCTCATCCTATGTTTATTGACTCTGTGCCATTATGTACATGTATTTTGACTTGAGGTTCAATCAGGCATTCCATTCATTGTTATGAATCTGCTAATCTAGGGCTTCTCTAAAGTGGTGGACAAGAGTTTTGGAAATTTACAGTCTCTCATGGATCAGTATGTGGTCATGATGACACTGTAGGTCCGAGCTAGAGGTTAAAAGAATCATTTTCCCAGTTGGGCTCTGAAACAATGTGACAGGATAACTGAATGTTTCATAACCAGAGTCACCCTGAGAGGTGGCATGCTTTGTGCCACGGCGCTCCATGAACTTCTCCAGCTGTCATAGTATTTTAGTTACTGTCTATTGCTATGAAAAAGTACTGACCAAAAATAACTTGGGGAAGAAAGGGTTTATGTGTCTTATAGCCCAGGCAGGAACTCAGGGCAGGAACCCGGAGACAGGAAATGAAGCACGGACTTTGGAGAAATACTACTAAATGCCTTACTCCTCTGGCCCGTGCTCAACCTGCTTTCTTATACAACCCACCTGCCCACAAGTGGCACCACCTACAGTGGCCTGGGCCCTCCTTCATCAACCAGCAATGTGAAAAATATTTCACAGATAGCACCATGGGCCAACTGGATGGAGGTGTGACACATGTGAGGCTTCCTCTTTCCAGGTGTGTCAAGTTTGACAGGTACAGTATGCAGTACACGTAGTAATCACTTTTCTGCCTTTGGAGAGTCACACCTCACATCCCTGGAGCACATTGACCTATTGCAAAGACAGATGATAATAATGGCTGATGCTCGTGCTACCTGTAATTAACACATACTGCCACCTGGATTGAACCCTTACTTTTCCCACGGGGGCCTCTCTCCCAGTTACCGCGCCATCCCGCCGCAAGTCACCCACAGATCAGCTGAATCACTAGCTGATGAGGAGAGAAGTTGCAAATGTGATTCTGTTGGCCAGAAGTCACTGAGGTTCTCCTGGCAACACAAACCCGCTGATGTCACCGACAGCTTCCCATTTAATATCAGAGAGAACATCCCATTTGTAGACATATCCTTAACTGGCAATATGCCCAGAAAATAGGGAGCAGATTTCTGGATCTGGGAGTTAAAATGGGAAAGAGCTGCTCTGGTTTGGAAGGTGAGAGGCTCAAGGAACCAGGCCAGAGCCTCAGGAAACCCAACACCTTCTAATACCGTGCTGTGTGTTGAACTGGCATCCTGGGAGGGATGTAGGGCCAAGAAAGCAGGCAGGGGCCCTGAGCAGAATTCCTTTTTTTCTTTCTCTTGAAGAGTGGTCCAGCCATGAGTCTGAATGCAGAGTAGTTTGAAGGGTCTGGGCAGCATTTAGGTAAAAGGTTAGCTCAAGTCCAGAAGTAAAAGGATTCCAGGCCTAAATAATAAAAGGACTGTAACTGTGTGGACTGCTGAACACACCTACACATTGTTGCCAGCAAAATCTGAAGACCAGTTTTGAGGAAAGAAAATGCAACTCATCCACTCAGTGTCACCACTCGGCCTGAAGTTCACGGTACACACAGATGAGAACTCTCCATTTCAAGCAGCGATTCTCTCTCCCTCCCTCCCTCCCTCCCTCCCTCCCTCTCTCTCTCTCTC
>NW_008481306.1:0-3314 GCF_000622305.1 Nannospalax galili
TTTGATCAAAACACCTTGTATGCATGTATGAACTTCTCAATAAATTATTTATTTAAAAAATAATAATAGTAGAGCCCGTGAAGTTGGGGGACAGGTAGTAGGGTATGGTTGAAAACGGTCAAAACATGTTGTATGAAATTCTCAAAATAATCAATAAAAATGTTTTTAAAAGAAAAAATAAAGTAGAACCCAAAAAGCTAGATTCTTTAATTTAAAACATGCATTCTCCATACAAACATTATGGAGACATAGTGTTACCGAGAATGTCTAGCATTCAAATTCTGCCTAACGTTGGCTTGGAAATCTGACCTCTGTTCTTCAGCCCTATTCTCCAGCATGCTGTCTTCCCTAGTTCTCACAGTCAGTTCCTCAGAAACCCCTCTGCTTCCAGAGCATCCTACAACCCACCTACACCTCCAGCAATTCGGTAGATAATCTTTCCCTTCTCCACAAGAAGTTATAATCCACCTTACTTCCTGGTGAGAGGATTTTATAATTCCTATATTCAAAGTTTCCTTCATTTCATTTCCTAGAGCCTTGCTTTTCCTTCCACATGTGTAATGACTGAGGTGACCAAGGCTATGAATATCAGGTGTGCGAAAACTGCAGCGCACTCTGCAGCATAGTGAGTGTCTATGTCTTTACTCAAACACCCTCAGAGACCCGTACATCTGGTTGACCTGATTGAGGGATTGTGCTCTCTTCTCTGTGGCTGAGGCTGCTTCCCCTTCATCCAGTCTGAAGGGGAAGAACGAGCTCAGGGTGGCATTCTCACTTCGTAAAAGCTTGCCATGTCATGCACCATACAACATCAGTGCTATGACACATCCTCAGCCATGGTCACAAGTCATGTAGGATCAAGGAAAGAAAAATAGCAGAGATTTCATAGTTCAGGGGGCCAAGAAGGCAGACGCATGACCACTGGGTCTGGCTGAGCATCTCTACCTATGTCTTACCTCTGCCTAAATATATTTCCATCTCACATCTTTTTTATGTCCATCTATTCCGATAGAACGTCTCCTTGGCTTATAAACAGTCAGATCTGATCCACCTTTAGAGTGCATCTTTCTTCTCCTATTTAAGCTCATCTGCACTGAATCACCAGCCTCCTCCTCAAGTGCTTCCCTCCACATTTCTAAATCTGCTGCTGTTGGCCAGCAGTCATTTTCTGCTCTAGAGGGCACCTGTTTTCTCTGACCTGTACTCCCTTCATCATGGCTTGGCAAGTTATATCCTTCTCCCAATGATACCCTGTCTTCTCTCTGATCCCATTCTACTTTTGTGGACTTACTCACACTGGGCCCACTTAGGCTTTACAGACTCATGACATTCCCTTAAAGTAGATGACTAGTAACATTAATGTATCTTCAAGTCCCTTTTGTTATGCATGTAACAGACTCATGGCTGTGACACCAAAGAACGAAAGTCACAAGGAACAAGGCACACTGCACCAAGTCCACCCAGCATGGCCCTATAAGTACGGTCACTATTATCCAAGTCTTGCCTCACACTTCTTCTATGGGGACCACATTAACATTATCCTCAAGGAGATGTATTTTACATTTGCCTGGGATGTGTCCAGTCCATAGTTTTTATTCTAGAATTAAAAATAACAGCATCATCTTTAATGCACTGTGTCCCAGGTATATAATAATCTGAATTATAACTTACTGGAGTTCTGTGTTCTACTGCATTGTTCTGTATTTGTTCATTTCTAGAAATCCGTAGCCTATTTCACGACATGTGACAATTAACCGTGTTTGCTCCTACAGCCTCCAGAGTGTCTTTGTCTTTCTTGCATGCACAGGCATTTACTTATTTTGTAACTCAGCTCACCTCCTCTGTCACTCTTTATCTCCATCTTTGATAATTTTCTTGTAATTTCTCTCATAGTAGTTAAACTCTTCCTTTTTCCTTCCTTCCATCCTTCCTTGCTGCCTTCTTTTATGAAGCCATAAGTGCTCAAGCTTAATTATGCCATCCTATACTTCTTGATGTGGGCACATGCTGAAAGAATTGGAAAAATCTAGTTTTTTCCCACCATTCCAAATCTGATAAAAAAAAAAAAGGCAACAGACTGGGTTCTGAGAATTACATTCAGAAATAAAATCCTAAGCCCAGATAAGCCAGTCAGATAGCATTAGAACCCCATAGCTCTAGATATCACTAACTGGGATGAGGAGAGGGAAATAAGTATCTGAGAGCCCCAGTGCTTTGGGATGAACCTGAAGGGACAGGGATTTCAGGTATAGTCTTTACTGATGTTTCAGGAACTTCAGCTCTCACACTGTTTGATTCTGATTTTACCATCCTCTGAATCAAGCTGGAGGTGTGTTAACATTTTGATTGGCTTTGCCTTTGTTCTCTATTGTAGAACTTGGGAGTTTTGCGTTAAGTGATGATCATCAGGAGTTATAGTAAGGCTGTAGAGGAATAACAATAAGTAAAGGCATAGAACCATCTTCCATCTTCCTGTGCCTTCTCACCCTGTATGCCAGGTGTGCTGGAGAGCTTTAGCTGTCAACTTGACACGCCCAGGTTGGGCAGCCTCAGTTGGGGAATTCCCTCCATTAGACTAGCCTATGGGATGCCCGTGAGATATTGTCTTGATTGTTTAGTGACGTGAGAGGATCTAGCCAACTATGAGTGGTGCCACCCCTGGGCAGGTTGTCCTGTATTGTACCATGGTCTATGTGTCAGGTTCCTGCCCTAAGTTCCTACCTTGAGCTCCCTCAGTGAACTGTGATCCACGAGATGTGAGATAAAATAAACCCTTTCTTTCCCAAGTTAGTATTGGCCAGAGTGTTTCATCACAGTAATGGGAAGAAACTAGAACATCAGGTGAGACTTCCAAGAAGTTCTGTCTTCAAACATCTGAGGAAGCTAATTGATGACTACATAGCCTAGGTGATGTCTGTCTTACTTTGTGAACTGCCAGCCTGCTTCAGTGCTATGCCTTGATGGTGTAGGTGTAACTGGATGAATGCAATATGGGAATTGCAGGTAGCAGTATCAGAATTGCTATGCATGCAAATTCTGTGCTGAATTTGTGTGTGCTATAGGTTGATGTTTCTATGCAAGTAGCTACTAAGCTACATTTCCCCCAACTCAGCAAAATGAATCAGAATCCTTCCTGCAGAGGAAGGCATTTCCACACTCTGCATTATGCAGAGGAAAAAGAATTGTGATTTGCAAATTCAGTCAACTAGATATGCACTTTTAAAGGAGACTGATTAGATAAGGCTCTTAGTAGTAAATGCATATTTGGTGTGTGCATGCGTGCGTGCATGTGTGTGTATGTGTGTGTGTGTGTG
>NW_008481307.1:0-3322 GCF_000622305.1 Nannospalax galili
AAGGGGTCAGGTACTCCCCAGCCAAGCTGAGCATCACCCTGCAAGTAAAAGGATATTACCAAAAAAAATAACTTTTAAAGTCCAAATATAATTATGTGGTTTGTTTCATTTTAACAACTGTTAATTTCAGAAGGCACCTGCCTCCATGATGTGTTCCAAAAAACTTTCCATTTGCATGAAGAGAATCAAGAATGAATCCTTAAATGTTCTTTCCTCAGTGAAACCTTTCAAAGAATGGGGAGTACTGGCTGTAATTATCTTCCAATTTCTCACAGCAGGACACTGGGATCACAAGTCTAGACTGTAAGGGGGAAACTTAGTCATTTTAACCTAAGCAGTGGAATGCATTAGCAAGCTGGAATTTCCAGTGGAGAAAGACATCGAACTTATGCTTCAGTGTAAGACTCGAGGTTTGGGGAGTTTGGAAGTTGGCAGGCATGACTTGATGGAGAATTGCAGTACAGTATGAGTAGGTACATCCTGTCTCCCTCCCAGAAGACTGAGGGTCAAATATTAAACAGTTTCTCTGCTGAACATTGCTGCTAAGTCTCTACTCTGAAGAACCTTTTAAAGCACTGATAACAGAAATTGACAACTAGGAAACTGGGTTGTGAGAAAAACAACTTTTAATGTTTTGTAAAATGGTATAGAATGTCCATGTTAGACATAAAATAATTTGGAGAAGTTATTTCCTATTTTATATTTATCAAGAGGATGTCTTTATTAGTTACTTTTTTGTTACTGTGATAAAACACTGTGACCAATGCAACTTAGAGAAGGAAGAGTTTTTTGGTTTATGATTCCAGAGGGATTAGACTCCATAATGGCAGGGAAGACATGGTGACAGAGATGGCCAGAGCAGAAAGTTGAATGATCACATCTTCAAACAGGCAAGGGAAACAGAGAGAGACTGAAAGTCCAACAAGGCTTAAGAACTCTCAAAGCCTGCTTCCTCCCTATAGCCACACCTCCTAAAGGTTCCACAGCCCCTCCCAAACAGCACCACAAACCGGGAACCAAATATCCAAATACTTGGAGCCTATGGGGGACATTCTCATTCAAATCACCCCAACTTATTTGCTAAACTTCTTCAACCTCACTTTAATTTATAGAATATGAACCCTGAGTTGTTCTAATTAAAGCTTATCATTAACTTTGAAACCTCAGCTTTTTGTAAAAGAAAGGTCTGCCTTATATAAAGAGGCATTAAATATTTTTATATTTTTACCCTGACATAAATTATCAAATTACTTTGTAAGCTCTTTTTCACAAGGAACAGGGTGAGCACCAGTATGAGATGAAGAGATCTCTGTGATTTGCTGTGTACATTATGCAATGGCAAGGGGCAATTTGTGTCATTTGTTTCTTTTTAATTGGGAAAGAAAGTAACCATCTTCTATAATGTTTCAATGCAGAGTAGATTCCAGAATCTTTGCACTTGGCAGAAAAGGAATCATTGGAACTTTGTGTGTAGAAGAGGGGCATTTGTGGCTGTGAAAGTCCTGGCTTTCAGAGAAGTGTGTAGATAGGAAGGTCTGCCGTCTTCCTGTCCTCAACCCTTCCAGCAAGTCTACAGAAAAGGCTAACTTTTTTCTTTTTTTCACTAAGACAGCTATGCTCTGCATCTTTCCTGGTTGAATGTATATTGAATATTTCCTTTGAGAAACATCAAAGTAAGTAAGTTATGTTATGTAAACTATACTTGAACTGAAAAGACAGATATACCCAGGAAACAGCTCCGAAACAATGTGTATGTCTCCATCAGACTATAAAGACTAAATTTTACATTCACTATAGAAGGTAGAGGATGCTTGCAGTCTTCAAAACCTGCCTAATCACAAAAACAAGCATTGGATAGGGAACTTTGCCTTATCCAGAAGTAAAGAGGTCTTGCGATCTGGGCTCATCATGAGTGTGGTGTGTCTTTGTTCTGGACTCAGTAGGTTCCCTTTGCTCTACTCAAATCTGTGCATCCACGGTCCTCAGAAGTTCTTCCATCTTGCTGTATTTCTGTCCTCAAAGGAAAAGGTGGGACTTCTTTCACTTGAGAGGTGTGGTTGGCTGGGAGAGGTTTCTGTTGCCCTTAGGGGACCCAGGCATGGCAAGAGACTGAACCTTGTGCTCTCCCTTTGCTAGTAAAAGCTGTAGTACTCTAGCCTGACTTTGTGCTGTCTGTTCTCACGTACTTTGAATCACGCTCTGGTATCTTCCCTGGGTGATCCTGATGCCGTATTCTATGTTCATGTTATATTGTACCCTGAGGCCCAACATGACCACTGATCAGTTAAGTACCAGCAAGGACAACATTCTGTATCAATGGTCTAGTGAGATTTACTGAGGACACATGTGGAGATGAAGAACGCACTGGGATTTTGTACAAGGAGAAAGACTCCTTGCCCACCCCCAGTTAGGTGCTTACCTGGCACATGGATTTGCATAAAGTGGCAATCGAAGAGTGAGGCTGGAGCAAAGGCTTGTCTGTATTCCTAAAGCAAAACAATAGTTTGGAGGCCAGGAAAGTGAGAGGAGAGTCATCTTGCAATTGATCTCCTTCATCAGTAACCGACAATACAGAAGTTGCTCCAAAGAATCACTTTCAGAAGACAGGTAGGTGCTGAGTTTCACATGGAATGCAAGCTTAGTCTGAGAAAGCTCCCCCATACGGATGTTGGTGCCCAAGAGTAATACTTAAAATATTTGCCAACTGAGTCAGCATAGGCTCTGACCCCTCAGAGTTGGGGGTATTCAGAAAAATATCACTTTTACTACATCCCAGGGCAAGGCAGTGGAGATCCACCTGGGCCTCTGAGCTGTCCAAGGATGTAATCAACGTGCTTCCCAGAAACACTAATTAATAAACTGCAGAGGAAGAATGGAAGGAATCAAGCATGCAATCCTGTCTGCACGTGATTTCACAACTGTGATGTGTTCGGGAACTCAGTTAGGGTTGTAGCAGCTGGAATATAAATGAAGAAGACATATGAATAGATTTGGAAGATATATTTATATTGGAATGATGGAGGATGTAAAGATCTTTCTGAGACTTGAAAGCTTATGTACAAGACAAATGCATAATACCTATGATAGTTGGAATCTTGACTGTTCCCTGGAAGTTCGTGTGTTGAAACCTTGGTCATCTCCTCTACAGCCTCTCCTCCTCCCCTTCTTATCGTCCTCTCACCTCCTTTCCTCCTCCTCACTCTATTCTCATCGCCTCCCTCCTCCCCTTCAGTCACTTTCCTTCCTTCCTTCTTTCTCCCTCCTCCCTCCCTCTGTCCCTCCCCCTCCCTCCCCCCTTCCCCGCTCCCTTCCCCCTTCCCTT
>NW_008481308.1:0-3101 GCF_000622305.1 Nannospalax galili
CACACACACACACACACACACACACACACCCCAAATCTGGACTAATCTATCCTTCAATAGCTACTGAAAATTGTTTATAGTCTCTACATCAAGAATACCCATGAAACAAAAAGATCAAGGCACTTGGAGGGGCCGTATGGCTTATATGATGTCCCCACCCGGAAATGTAACAAGACCCTTCTAAAATAACCCACACATCAGATTATATTTTCCAGCAGTGTCCACAAGAATATCTCTGTCTGTGTTAGCTTCCCTGTGTATTCCTTCGCCAAACATGGAGACTCCCTTATGAAGCTGGGTTGGTCTTTTGACAATCTCTGATGAGGCCATCAGAAACGATATTATGTTTTTGAAGACTGAGTTATGCAACTTCTGCCTGGTGCTCTACTTAAGGGCATGCATGTGCCTAGCTCTGTGCTGCCCTACTAGAAATCTGATACCTTAAAGACACCAGGCTGGAAAGAAGACACAGAACTTCTTTATACAACTTCTGCCTGGTGCTCCATCCAGGGACATGTATGTGGGACATGTATGTGCCTAGCTCTATGTTACTGTATTAGAAGTCTGCTACCCTACAGTACCATGCCTAGAGGATCACAAACTTGTAGAAAGAAACACTTCAAATTTGGGGTGTTCTATCCTAAAGTTTTTTGAGGACTTCCAGAACAAAACCCAGACACAAAAGTGAGGAAATTCTCGTTTATCCGAACCCCAGCCACTGGCTGACATGCAAGATCCTGAGTGACCTCAGGACAGTGAGGTAATAATACATCGATTATTGTGTTTTTAAGCTACTGGTTTTAAAACTGTCTTGTTCTTAGCTTATAGAAAACAAGACCGTTCCAACAGACTGAAGGTCGAGCTCTAAAATGCTGCTCACGTTCTATGTTTAGATGCACACAGAAGTGACTCTGGTAGGTAGTCATTCCTATTTCACTCAGTGATGGGGACCGACTTCCCTGAAACTCTCTGAACATTTTCACATTGCTCTTAAAGCAGGAATCCGTGATTCCCATGTAATGTCTACTCTTTGGTCTTAGCTCAGATCTCTGGACCTATTCAAATCAATCCAGACTCCACTTCCACAAGTAAGCTTTAATATACTTAAAGCATCTTTCTTACTTCTTGTGAACTTTTGCTTCTCCAAACACTGAGAATTGATTATTGCAGGGGAAGGAGATGTCAATAATTCCTTCTTGGGTCTTCTCTTCTGAGTAAAATTACAATATTTGGTCAAAAGCTTTTCTGTAGTGAAGTCTTAAGTGGAGTGTACTGTAATAAATGCTAAAAGCAAGATATAAAATTATTCATTGGAATAATAATTATATAAAATAAACATATGATATAGGTTACAAGGACATACCAAGATGGTGATTTTGAATTTTTTAAATTTTTATATTTTAAATATTGTTAAATTATATTTCATGCACTTGAGAACTTTTTGATTTTCTGATTTTAAAAACTTTTTATACTACAAATGTTGTTTTCTAAAATTTTATTTATAATTTTTATTTTATGTGTATGAGTGCCTGCATGTAAGTGAACCTGTGTCGTGCAGTGCCTGTGGATATCAGAAAACAGCATTGGATCCCCTGGAACTGGAGTTAAGGACAGTTGTTAGCCAGATGTGGGTGCTGGGAACTGAACCTAGGTCCTCTGCAAGAGCTCCCAACAGTTGAGCCATCTCTCCAGCCCCTACATTATAGATATTGTTAAATTACTTACTATTTCACACACTTGAGAACATTTTTGTTAATTTTGTTCTTTGACAGTTTCATACATGTATATAATGTGTTCTGATTGCTCTCATCCTGCACCCTCCCCACCACCCTTGGTAATACCTGCCTCCTCGCTCCAAGTCCTAGTCTCACATTCGTGTACCCACTTAGTTTAACCTGGGCTGTCTGTTTAGAGCTAGCCTTGGAACCTGATGGGCTGGCTCACCAGTGGGTACAAAATTGAAGATAATGACCACTCCTTCAGAATCTATCATTATCTAATAGTTCAGGAGGGAGGTGTGATGCTTCCCAATTTATGCTGGATTGTTGGCAGGACTCGTCAGGCAACTGCAGCTGCTGTGAGACCATGCTTACAATGTTATGTCACGCCTTCTCCCTATCTTCCTGCTTTTACATTCTTTTCTTCCCCTTGTTTGGAACGTTCCCTGAGCTTTACAAGGGGTGGTACAGATATCCTGTTTAAGGCTCAGCACTCAGCCATCAGCCTATTCCCAGCACCTTGAACAGTTGTGAGTCTGCAATTCAGCACTGTTAATTGCAAAGAGAAGCTGCTCTGACTGTTCTCTGACTGAGAACAGTGTTTGTCTATGAGTGCACACATAAAAATATTTTGAATGCAGTTTGATGCTGTGTCAATTTAGCTACACAATAATATCAAGTTGCCCCCATACCCCCAGTCTATATTCTCCCCAGCCATAGATTTTTGACTGGATCTACACTACCAAGAATGAATTCACTCCTGTGGTGTGGGCCTCAAATCCAATCAGATAAAATTGATTTTATATAGTAATATCTTATATAGTATCCACATGTGATTCCACAGATTGGTTGGTTACCTCCAGAAGAGTTGTGCCACTATTACATCAGTGGTATATCTTGCATAGTAGCTTAGTCTTGTAATTCATATGGTTCATAACTGGGTAAGACTGTTGATGCCTTTCTTCCCTGGCAGCTTGCATAGCAACTTCCAACACTACAAAAGCTAGCCACCAGGGAGTCAGCTTCCAGGTCAGTTTCAGATTGATCTCTTAATATCCGGCATCTAAGGTCTGTGATCTCTTCAGCAGTAGGGTCTTATCATCCAGTTATTGTGGGCAACCAAGAGGAATTACAAGATCCTGTTTTGTTTTGAGTGCCTCTAGGACATCCTTGATAAACAACTCATAAAGATTTATTCCACACCTGGCACTTGGATTTTTATTTAATAACCCATGGCTTCTAGAAGCAAAATAGTACAGCCATGAAGTCTATTTCCTAACTTTAAAAAACATATATACAGCTGGGCGTGGTGGTGCACGCCTTTAATCCTGAGGCAGAGGCAGGTGGATCTCTGTGAGTTCCAGGACATCTGGGGCTACAGGG
>NW_008481309.1:0-3332 GCF_000622305.1 Nannospalax galili
GAAATAAAAGCCAAACACTCAACTTATCAAACATATTTACATGTATATGGAGCGTTAAAGACAGTGAACAGACAGAAAGATAGAATACTTGGGTAAATGGATGAGAGATAAGACAATCATTTGAGGAAAAAGAGTGAGCAAGACTTGAAAAGACAGGTGAAATGATATGTTTCTTTCTTTGCGAAACAGGATGACAAATAAGGACTACACATCTGGATTAGGCCGTAGTAATTCTCTGAAGGCAAAGACTTGTAAGTAAGCTATGACTGACAGAACCATGGCACCTTTACTGTCATTGAAGAAGTAAGAGCAGAAGTAATTTCGGAGGGTAATGGTACAGCAAAAGGACCCACAGCTTATCATAGAGAGAAAACCCTATGGACCTGGGAGAGGACCTCCCTCTTCTGCATGTTGTTCTTCTGTCTGCCCTCATCTGTAAAATGGGAACGGCACCCTGCTGATGTGTGGCCAGGACTAAATTGGAGTTTGTATGTGAAATACCCATTTTGTCTTTCAGGTCTCTTCCAACACCTTCTCAGGAGAGAATTTCTCTTAGCCCATATTCTAGTGCTACAACAGAACACTTAAAGTGGGAAACTTATAAAGGACAGAGTTTATTTTGGATGAAGTTCTGAACTGTGTGTTATCTAACAGCACAGTGACATCATCTGGAGAAACCTTCCATGTGCATTATCTGATACGGAGGAGCAAGTGAAGGCCTGAGGAACAGACAAACATGTGGGCAAGATTTGCCTTACAGCAACCTGTTCTCAGGATAACTAGCCACATAACTAGATGTGAGGATTAACCCATCCCATGAGAATGATACAGGCCCCTCTTAAAAGCCCACCTCACCCTTTTATTGGAAATTAATTTTGCAACACATAAAGTTTTGGGGAACACGTTTAAATACAGCAGTCGCTCTTCCTGTGCTCAGGCTTCCACGGTGCGGCTGACCAGTTGCAGGTAGCAGTGGGAGTTTAAAGACAGTTGAGGGAAGTTCGCCTTTCCTTTTGTGTCCTCCATGGCTCCAGGTTCTATTTAATGTTCACCTCTCCTGCTGTGGTACTCAGGTACCGGGAATGCTGTATCTCCTCACCCTTGTCCATCCCCAGGCACTTCCCAGCCCTGCAAGAGCAGCTCATCATGATCTCTGGGTCCTCTGCTTCTACATGTATTGTGCAGACCATCTGATGAGCCACGCATACTCTGTTTATGTCAATGGCTAATACACCTGGGGTGACAAATAAAACGGATGCATCATTGGGATATGTTGATTTGGAAATCTTGACAGTATGTCCAGATGAGAATATGAAAATTATCTCCAGGTTTAGCATTTCTTCGTACCAGTCCTGCACTGAAGCAACAATACATACTGATTTTTCCCTAAATTTCTCATTCTTATAATTTCTGCTAAATGAAAGACAAGAAATTACGTAAGAAAAGGTCTTTCTCCTATTAGATTCACAAAAATTATATCCCTTGAGTTTATGTACAAAGAAATTTAGAAACCACAGAGAGTATTTTCAGTTACTACAAGCTTCCAATTCCTCAAATGAGTGTTTCTTACAAGGTTGTTCAATAAAAGCTGAGGTCAGAACACAGCTTCACCAGGGGAAGTTGTTTCTGGACATGTGTAAATTAATTTGATACAGGAGTGTTGGTTTCTGATGGTGAAACAGCTCAGAAAGGTCTTCACAAAACAAAAGAAGAATCATTTTGAACCATATATTTATTGTTCTCAATAATATTTTCTAGGCTTCTGGAACAGCATTAAACACAGTTGTTAATAAAGAGCCATAGCGATGGTTAGTGTTGGCTAATTTCCCTTAAAACCATTAATCCTATATGACCAATGCTGTAGTTCGACTTGAAATATGCCCCAAATGACTTGTGCTGAAGACTTGGTCCCCAGTCTATGTCAAGAAGTGTTGGAAGCTTTAAGTATGACCTATTTAGAAGAAGTAAGATCACTGGGCGCATGTTCTTGCAGTGGACATTGGGACCTCAGTACCTATGTATCCTGGATGCCAGGCAGTAAGCACACTCCTTGATCACATATTCCCACTATGATATACTGTGCTGCCACAGCCTAAAACAACAGAGTAAGAATGGATGAGACCTCTTAAACACTATGTCAAGATAGACCTTTTATTTTGATTCTCCCAGGCATTTTGTCACAGTGATAGAAAACTGTCTAACATATTTTATGTTTCAAACATGAAAATACCACAATAATCCCTTTGAGAACAAAGATTTAATTTTATGTAAAAGACTCTGTCTCTTGTCAACAGGTTATAAAAGTATCCATGGTAGCTAAACAGGAAGAAACTCCACATAAAGTGGCTGGCTTTGACAACTTCATAGTTGACCCACTGGAGCCTTCCTGTAGTATAGTTGCTGAACCAAACACTGGGATTAAATATAAGGTCAAATTTTTCAGTGACGATGAAGAGGGGAGGAATATTACTTTCCTTTTTTCCTTTAATTCTTTTAATTGCTGGGAAAATCTGTACTTTGGAAATCTATTGCCTTCAGTATTATGGTAGACTGAATATTTTCCCACAACATTCCTTGTTTGAAGTCCCCTGCATGGCACTAAGGTATTACTAGGTAGGGACTTTCAGAGATAATTAGGTCATGAGGGCTTGATGAGTTAAGTAGCCTTATACAAAACCCCTGAAGCTTCCTTTCCACTCTACTGTTTGAAAACACAGCAGGGCACCTTCTACAAAGTGGGAAGGAAGAACTGTAACTTTGGACCTCCCCTCTCCAGAGCAGTGAGAAATAAACTTTGTACAACTCCAATCAGGTATCTGTTTATATCATCCAGAGTGAATCCAGGAATCAGGCCAATCCTGGCATCCACTCAATGAGTCCTTCACAACAGACATTTAATGTCTCTTCTCTGTTTTCTCATATAAAGCAACCATGTTAAGACATATGTCAATTGCAGTGAGAATCAAATGACATAGGTAAAACAATTTGTTACATTCACAGTTTTCAAAGCTGAGCAAAGATTCTCTGAAACTAAAAAGAGTCACACTTTTGAAGGGTGAGACTTTACAGGCATTATATGTTTGTGACACCTGCCCATTTATTCACCCTAGGCAACTCTCCCTCAGGTAACCCCAGTGTCCTGAGTCCGCGTTTTTCCCCTGCACCAATTGCAATCTTATTATACAGGTTTTTAGTTAGGGTTCATGGGTCTTAAAAAAAAAAAAAACAAATTTGAAACACCACACAACTATGTTATTAAGCTGTCACCACGGAGATGATTATGCAACATGAGGCAGCACAATTAAAGCATACTTAGAGAGGTGAAAAAAAAA
>NW_008481310.1:0-3330 GCF_000622305.1 Nannospalax galili
GATAAAATCAGTGAAGTCAGTTACATCAGAATGAAGGTGCCTGGCCTCCCCGGCTCCTCCTCTAGACCCCAGGGTGGAGCAGTAAACAACATCTTCCCACCAAGAGACCAGGGTGGAGAGCTCACTGTGTCTCCTGGTTTAATTTGCATTTCCTATTACCAGTGCATAGCTACTTTTCTCACTGCTGTGATAAAATACCTGGTTGAAGCAACTTAAAAGAGGAAGGATTAATTTTTGGCTCATGGTTTCAGGGAATACAACCCATCATGGCGGGGAAGGCATGGTGTGGTGGGGAAGGCATGGCGTGGCTCAGTGCTGGGTGGTGGGAGACTGCAGCTGCCACTTCTCATATCTTGGCAGATCAAGTAGAGAGCTCAGACTGACTACAAGCTGATATCACCTTCAAGACCTTCTGTAACCCACTTTTGTAAGCCAAGCCATGATCCCAAAGGTTCTACAACCTCCCAAAATAGTATCACCAACTGGGGATCAAATGTTCAAATATACGAGCCTGTGGGGGACATTCAAATCATAACTGTCGGTGATATTTGGCATTTTTATGTGCTTGCTGGCCATTTGGCTTCCGTGTGATGTAAGTGTATATATTCTGGGTACAAGTCCTTTATCAGATAACTGAGTTGCAAGTATTTTCCCTAGCTTGTCTTTTTCACTTCCTTTTAAAGCATAAACCTAAAAAATACTTTTATTTTTCATTTATGTATGTCTGTGTGTATACTACATGTGTGTGGTGCCCACGAAGTCCAGAAGAGGGTGTCAGGTCCCCTGGAGCTGGAGTTGCAGGTGGTTATGAGCTGCCTAACATGGGCACTGGGAACTAAACTCAGGACCTGGAGGTCAAGCACTCTTAATCTCTGAGCCATATCTCTAGCTCCCAGCATAAACATTTCTAATGTTTCACATTTTAATAAAGTCTAACTTAACCAATTTTTTTCTTTTAGTGAGTGATCTTATGATATCATCTCTAAGAAATCATTCCAAACCGAGTTCCAAAGTTATAACTTTCTTCCCATGTACTTTTGAGAAGTTTATAGTTTTAGCCCTCAGGTTTTGTGTGTGATCTGCTTTGAGTTATTTCTGCATGTGGTAGTGACCAAGATCTTTGCACATGGATGCCAGTGGCCTCAGCCCCGTGTCCTTCTGCTGCTCCCTCCATATATGACACACTGCTTTGGTTCTTCCTTGAATAGTCACCCTTCCTGTTTTGGACCCTAGCCATGACCATGCATAGAATGGGAATACATCTAGTTTCAAGTTAGGTCCTTGTGTCTATGCTGAAGTCATCACTGTGTTTCCTTAACAGCTCTCCAGGCCCAGCAATGCCTTCAAAGTGTCCTGAGCCGGTGTTTCCAAGTCTCAGCCTATGCTGGCCCAGAACAATAGGGTTTAGTGACAAAGCCCACTGGCTTTCTGCCCCTTAATTAGAACTTCAGTCTATTTTAAGTTTCCATTTGTGGGGCTGCTGCAGCTGTGGAGTGACTCACGTGTGTGCTGATGAGCCCTGAGTACAGTGGGAGTTGACTGTGTGGCAAGGTCTTTTTCCCACAGGAGTCAAGGGCAAAAAGGAGCACGTCTGAAACTTGAATATGTGTTGTTCTTTTAAAACATAAACAAGGGTTGCCACCCTCTACCCAGTTACCTCCAGAACACTGTCACAGGCCTGAGGTTGGTGTTACATGTGGGCACATGTGGTGTAGATTGCTTTGTGAATGACCAGGGCCCCATATTGAGCTGTCTGATTTCTTAAAGTCTGGCCAGTGGGCATGACAGCCTTGGAGAGGAAAGTCTGAGCACTCTACCAATGTCTTTTGCAGTCTGCTTACTACCGATTCTGTTTCATGTCTCACAAGGGAACTACCCTGTGGTCGTTCCTATGGTTCATGTGAAAATAAGACCAGAGGTGTGTGCCTGAGAATGAGGCCCCTCAGCACTGATCAGGCTGGCCTGCTCAGAACAAGCAGATACGGCCACTCATTCTAACTGTGTGCATTTTGTTTGTTTGTCCAGCCCCTTTTATGGAGAAGACTTTTACTGTGAAATCCCTCGGAGTTTTCGTCACCTGTCGTTTTACATTTTCGATAGAGACGTTTTCCGGAGGGATTCCATCATAGGTAGGTACTTAAATGGTTGTTTTCTTCCTGTTTTCCTCCTCTTTCGAATAGGATCTCATTCTGGTAGAAAAGGCAAGGTTTTCCCAAACACCTCGTGCCCTTATGTTTAGGAGGTAAAGATTAACTTTTAATCTGAAGCCTTCTTGAGTAGGACTGCACTGTTACCCCCGATAGAGTAGCCTGGAGACTTGCTAGTCTGGCCTGGCTCGTGTTTGTGGCCTCTTGCATCTTTCTCTTGGTAGGTACCTGCCCATGTGTAGAAGAGCTTAACACTGTGATCTCAAGGCAGAGCCCAGAACACATGGGGCGGGGCTTTTGAGTAGCACTTGAAGGGTAGTATATACCATGACCTAAACTGTCCCCAGACATACACTTCCAGGAGCTCCTTCCCAGGCCACACAGGGAAGACCTTTGAATGAGGTTTCTGAATGCTTCTTCTCTGCCTTTAGCCTGCTCTCATCCCTAACTCTATCCTAGTGGTGGGAACGGGGGAAGGGCCAGTGAGAGGGTTCAGGGTCAGTCAGACATGTACTAAGTCTAGATGAGACCCTTAGGTTTCTGAGCCTGTTTCCCTGTGGCTTCAAGAGGGTAGCAATTCTGACTCTCTCCCCAGTAGGTAGTTATATAAGGAGTCCAGGTGATGGAGCAGGCCAAGAGGTAGCTGCCATTTTGGTACTCCCTTGAATCCAAGATTATCAAAAGTGAGTGATAGGATTAGCATCAAAGTCTACCCACCATAAGTGGGCAGAGGATGCCACTGCCACCTGGGCCATTTCAAGGCAGGAAATGACCTCTTCTGAGGTTCTATGATAGTTGAGCTGGACAACGCACAGGGATGCAGAGGAAAATCCTGCCAGGGCCCAGAAGGCACTCACCCAAGCCTGACCAGATGAAGCCCTGAGGTCCTCAGCACAGACACAGACTTGGTGGGTATAGAAGGTCAGCAACAGAACATCATTTCATTGTCCAATCCAACCTCATCTTACTTCACACTCAGCCTTGTGCTCACACCCAACCACACTTCAACCATCTACCTCAACTGGTCAGCCACCTTGCCTTATCATCAGACTTCATCTTACACCTCATAACCACCACACTCATCCTCGCTCACATCCCCCTTACCTCACCCTGTACACTCCCTCCACCTGACCTTTCCACTCACACCCACCTTGTTTTGCCCCTCACAGTGGCCCTTACCTCC
>NW_008481311.1:0-3315 GCF_000622305.1 Nannospalax galili
GTGTGTGTGTGTGTGTGTGTGTCCCAGCTGGCCTGGAACTTGCTGTGTAGACTGGTTGGCCTCAGTCTCATAGAGATCCTCCTGCCTCTGCCTCTACAGTGCTGGGATTTTGAGACATAGTCTCCCTGTAGCCCAACTGGCTTCAAACTCACTATGTAGACCAGACTAGCCTCAATCTCACAGGGATCCTGCCCACCTCTTCCTCCTGAGTGCTGGGATTAAAGGCATGTGGCACCACACCTGGCCCTGTTTTGTTTCTTGTCAGGAATAAAATACAATGTTCCTATTAGTCAGTATAAGATAGATTACCATGCAGTAACAAACAGCACTATAGACTCTGTGTATTGAACAGCAAAAATGTATTTCTCACAGGGTGTGGTGGTGCACGTCTTTAATCCTAACACTTAGGCAGAGGCAGGTGGATCTCTGAGTTCAAGCCCAGTCTGGTCTACATAGTGAGTTCCAGGCTAACTGAGGCCACATAGTGAGAGACCCTGTCTCAAAAATGCACTTTTCGGACTTTCATTCCAGGCAACTGTCTATTGGGCAGCTGCCTGTCAAGGGTCAGCTCAGTATTCCAGACTGTGTATAAATGTGCTTGACAAGACAGGTGAAGAGATCACTGAGCCAAGTGTTGGCAATCAGGTGCTCCTGCCCAGAAGTCCAGGCCTTGCTCACATGTCCTGGCTGAGGCAAGTTACACAGCCATTGCTGGAAGGAGGAGGGAGCCAAGTCCTGCTAACCCATCACAAGGCCACAACACGCATTTCATCTGCCCATCTTTCATGACACATGTTGCTAGTTTACTCTTTCATATATCCATCCACTTGACTAACATCTGGATTCAGTTCTAAATATTCTCCACTGCTCCCCATCAGCAGATGGACCTGGGTGACAGGTGTTTTCCAGCAAAGGTGGGCAGTGACACAGAGTGCTCCTACCATAGGTCAACACCAGCATGGATGATTGGAAGACCACCAAGTGGAAGGACATCAACGTGGAACAGATGGACATCGACTGTAAGAAGTTTGCCAAGGATGTGAGGTCTCTGGACAAGGAGATGAAGGCCTGGGATGCCTTCGTGGGGCTGGAGAACACGGTGAAAAACATGATCACATCCCTGCGTGCCGTGAGCGAGCTGCAGAACCCCGCCATCCGAGACCGCCACTGGCAACAGCTCATGCAGGCCACCCAGGTACCTTGGCTCGCTGTGGGGTGGAGGGATGGTTGCCAGCAGCGAGCCAGCCTCAGGATGGACTAGCCTGACACGCTTAACTGGAGGAAGGGGAGGGTGTTGGTGCCAGATACTGACAAAGCTAGACCTGAGCATGGGCTGCACTTCTGTGCTGTGGGGCTCTGAACTCCGGGGGGCAGGGGCTGTGCTTGCTTCATGCTCTGCCATCATTATCGAAGTATGTTTACCCTTGGATCATCTCATACGTGTATATAATGTATTTTGGTCATTTTTCACCCCCATTACCTCTTCATCCCACTCCCGCTGAACCGTCTCCTTCACAACAAGTTCCCCTCTTATTTTCATATCTTTTTGCTTATTTTGGGGGGACCCACTGAGTTTCTAAATCAGAGTTGCTTGAATGCCACACCACTGAAGATGTCCCCCTGCCCCCCACAGCCCTCAGTTGCCTGTAGTTCCTCTATCTACGCTGCAGTTTTGACTGGTTTGGTCTTATGCAAGTGGTCACAGCTGCTGCGTGTGAGCTCACAGGTGCAGCAGCCGTGTCATGTCCAGAACACAGCATTTCACACACTTCTCCCCATCCCCTGGCTCTTCCGTTCTTTCCACCCCCTCTTCCATGATGTCCTCTGAGCCTTGCGTGGGCTGATGTAGATGTCCCATGTAAGCTGAGCGATTGTTACTAAAATTCCTTCTGGAGGTGCAAACAATGCCTGGCCCCTTCCTCCCTCCATCCTTATGACAAACCGAGGTTTAATTTCTCCAAACTGCAGTCTGGGAAACCAGAGTTTATTAGGCTTATTTATAGATCAGTGGGTGAGGGTTTACTTACAGGAGTGTGAGTTACCCCCACTCCCACCCCCAAGGCCACACTGGAAAGTCTCCATTCAGGTGTGAATGGCTTTCCGGCAGCCATCCAAAATAGTGAGAGCCCCTCCCTACGGGCCTTCCCCTCTTAGGTACTCTTGGTCCCTACTCTTGTGGAACTGAGGCTGACGGGTTGCTTGGGAGGTGTTGCTGACTCTCCCAGCCCCTCCTTTCTTGCGGAGCATCAACAGCCATGTTTGTTTGTGATGATCCTGAGCAGGTGCAACCAAGCTTGGGAAGAAGGCATCTGTTGGTAGCTTTGCATTCAGAGGACAGTTATACACTACAGCACTTAATAGTCAATTATTCCCAGAATTTTGAACAGTTATGAGTCTCTGAATTAACTATTGCCCACTAAACAAACAGAAGCTTCTCTGGCCGAGGATGATCACATCACTAGTCTAAGGATATAAACATAAATATTTAGAAGGCAGCGTGAACCAACATCAGTAGTTGACTCTTCCCTAGTCATGGACTTTTGACCAGGTCTACAATACTAGACCTCCTGTGGAGCATCCAAAGTGTGGATTACCCCTATAACAGCCATACCCCTTGCAGCCGTAAGCACATCTTGCCTGGCAGGTTGGCATCAGCTGCTACTGTCTTGAAACTCAGTCATCATCAGGCAGGGGCCCCACATGTTCATTTCATACCAGGCCCTGCAAATTATATATCCCATCCTGGTTGTTGAATGTCCATACAGCACAGGGAGGCTGGGGAGGACAAACTGTACCCCTGGCATCCCTATGCATCCCAGCTCGAATCCCAGTACCCCAAAATCTCCGGAGATATTCCCGAGACTTAGATCCTGCTGGCCTCAGCTCCTAAGAATGCAGCCGGGGACTTGCCCACCACCAGCCAACCGTGAGCAAGACTGTACCTGGTAGCTGTTCTGCGCATCCCTGCACAGGCCAAGGACGCACAGAGAAAAGCTGGCCCTGCTGTGAGTCAGCAATGAAAGAACAGCAGGTGCTGTGGGAGGGGACATCCTCCCTCCCCTCTAGCCACCTTCGGCTGGCTGGCTTCAGCCCCGTGCACTGGTCTGACAGAGGTCGAGAGGAATGTATGAGTGTGCACGTTGTCCGCAGAGCCCAGAACCTTGGAGGGAGGGCAGCACCTGGGCTCACAGACCTTCTTGGTCACACATTTTAGAGACGTGGTGAGGTGAATGAGCAAGAATGCTGGGGTGGCATGGGGTGGGCATGCAGGTGTGGGGGACAAAAAGGGAAACGCAGCTACAGGACGGGCCTTGT
>NW_008481312.1:0-3324 GCF_000622305.1 Nannospalax galili
TATGTATATATACATTTCTATATAAAGTATCCATCTAGTGTTTCAGCCTTTACTCAAATTTAGCATCCCTCCTACCCCTTATAAGGTAGATAAACACTTGCCTTAAGGGGTGGAATGAAGTCCAGCTTACTCCTGAACCAACGTCTTGGTTATGGTCACCTTCAGATAGTGTAGGTGTGATGGAGGAGAGGTGAGTGGATAGAGCTGTCCTTGCCTGGGTATCTCTGTGCTCCCTGGGCCTGGTGACTGTAAGGGAAGAAAGGTCTTGCTATTGCAGTGCTCTACGTTCTTTGGAAAGTCTGATCAATAGGACCTTGTCTCCTTGCTGGTCCCTTGTCCAGGCAGAGGCCTGTTTCTCCAGGCTAAGTTGTCTTTCTTCAACTTTTAGTACCTCCAATCACCTCCAAATAAGTTCTGCTGGCCCCTCTGGTGGCTCTCTTTGACAGACCATGAACTCAAAAGGGTGTTCTCTCATGTGCACTGCCCCCACTGGGACCCCAGGGAAGTCTTTGCACCTTACTCCATCAAACTCCAGAAGTATAGCAGCTGCAGGTGCCACGACCTCCATCCCACTGGCATAGGCCACTGTGGTTTCCTTAGGCGTGAGTTACCAACCCTCAGTGCTCCAAATGCAAGGACCTTGTTCAGGGCTAAGTGGTCCTCAGTACCTCCCTGGACTAGGCTTGAGGACACGTGCGCCTCCACTTCTTCCCTTCTCTGACCCCTTTTATTAGTGTCCATCTGACTGAGAGCTTTACGCTTTGCAGAACTCATTTTCAACATTCCCTTCACAAGTGCTTGCTTTGGTAGCAGGTACGTGCTGTATCAGAATTTCGGTAAAATTGCGGTAGACTATTGGGATGCGCATTTTCATGAATTCACTGTCTTCACAATAAGCTGACTTGGGACACAAAGGCTTTTCTTGACATCCATTATATCTATGTAGCTTGGGGCAATGCAGTGAATACAGCTAGATTCTCTATAATGGTCTCTAGAGATTTTGATGTGATGCATGTGGGTGGTGACCCAGCTCTACCTGCTGGCCTCACAGTGCCCAGACCTTTCTGATCATCATTTCCAAGAGTGATCAAAATTAAACTATTTTACTATTACCCGATTTCAAATAATTTGTTTAAACATATTTTGTCTGAAAGGCTCAAACTATACTACACTGCTGAATTTGTTGAAAGTCTCTTCATAAGAAGTTTAATTCAAGTGCAGAAAAGGAAGACATGACCAACCTGAAGAAGCCTACTAGAGTCTACAATAAAGTCATTCCCTAGGTCCTCATCAGATAGAACAGGCTTCAGGTCACACCTAGCCACTTCTCATGGCTAACAGGAACCATTTGAGTCAAGTCTTTATGCTGTAAGAGACCAAGACATAGCTTTAACTAATTTAGCAACATCAAGAGCAGGCTAGACTGGACCCGGGCTCACCCAAGCTCTCCCAGGGGTGCTGGTCTTATGCTTATGCTTATGCTGGCTGCTCATGGGTGTCTCCCAAGTGGAGGCAGCTTCTGATGGCCTCAGAGCACATTCTGTCATTCCAAAGCACGAGGCCATTCTTCTCAGTGCCTACATCCAAGTCCTGGAGAAGAAGAAAAATCCATGACACATAAAATATTACTGATACTGCCTTTCTTCCAGGCCCTGGTGTGGTTAGCATGGAGGTTTTACTGATTCTAACTTCATTTAAAACTTCGGCACTTTCTTTTTAATGCACTAATTTCGGCCTTTAAAACTTTGGCATTAATTTATTGATTATCTTAAAATTGTTCAGTTGCTGTCATCCACGAGTGAGCTCAGGCTTGGGGAACGGCTCTCTGTACTTAGCAGTGCTCAGCAGGACCATGAGTATTGGTTCCTAGTTTTGACATTGTAATGTCACTGCTGCTGTGCCTTGTGGAAGCTCCTTGTAGGTCTATAATTATTGCAAAAATGGAAATTTGAAAATATATTGTTTGACAACTCACTGAATTAGTTGACACCCAGTTCAACCAGTTGACCAGGTGAGTGACCTTGGTACCTTGCCATGGCCTGCCCTAGTCCTGGCCCTAGATGCTCTGCTGTAACTACTGCACTCAGATGTCAGTAAATCAGCTTGCCTCAGCGAAGACTGGAGATGTAGCTTCCCTGCTTGGCCAGCCATGGACACTGTGGCCTGCAAACACGTCCATGGTACCAGATGCCCTGAGGGCTCTCTCCCTGGAGGACACCCTTGTCTGCTCTGCCTGGGCCTACTGCTTTTAGGAACTATCTTCTAGAAGGTTCAAGCTTAAAGCAACAAAATGATGAACTTTTGTCTTTTCTTTCTTGTTCTTTGAGTTTTCCGTTCAACCTCAGCAAGGTCCACTCAGGTTGTAAAGAAATCGTGCCACATTCTATTTTAGATTTAGGTTGAAGTTAGGGTCCACAGTTTTAACACATGCTCAGAAGATTGCAATGCACAAGCTACAGTGAAGCGCCTCTGTTCTGTGCCAGGTTCCGACTTAGCTTCTTAGGGCCCTAGTGATCATCATCACCTGGGAGCTGTGAGTAATGTAAATCCTCAGCTCTGAGTCAGAAGTCCCAGAGCCATATCCATTTTAGGAAGTGATTGATTACTCCCATAATAGTCACTGTCACTATTGTACTGGAAGTTATGTCTTGCCAGGCCAGTTGTTGAAGCATGCAGGATTCACAGCTGGATAAGGTTAATGATTACTTTTCTCTTCTGGTAGCATGCACAGCACCATCCAGCAGTATGAAGACTAGCCAGTAGAGATGAGGATTTGAGGTCAGAGCTTGATTTCTTCTTGTTTGTTCCATGGCTCATGTATGTAGTGTCTTCAGCAGCAGGATCTTATCATCAAGGTCTGGTGGTCAGTACTGTTTGAGGGTCTACGGGACGCCTGGTCAACAGTTTTAAATGAAGGAGTCTACCCCTAACATTGAGCTTTTACTTTGCTGGTCTATGGTGTCTAGCAGGGTCAATGTCTCTGATGCAAAGTAACTCTTTTCATCTCCTTTTATAATATATGTCAATACACTTTAAGAAGCTTCTATAGGGGTAGTTTCCATACGGCTTTTTCTAAAGACCTTTAGTATTACTTAAGCTGGTCTAGGAACATGCGGTTGGACAGGCCACAGGCCACAGGGGAGAGTCTAATATGATTATTCTGCTAAATAGATGTAATGTTAAAGTGACCCCTAATGATTTATTGTTATACCTATAGATTAGTGCATCTCTCAACTCTCATCAGAGAAGTTTCCAAATGCAGCAGATGGTGATGAGCACAGGAACCCACAACCGGCCAGTGTGCAGGGAACAGGAGTCTGCAGA
>NW_008481313.1:0-3336 GCF_000622305.1 Nannospalax galili
CCCGCCAATGTAGTCAATTTTGAACTCTCCCACCACGATCACAGGTGACAGACTTGACTTGGTTTGGTTAGGTTCAACAATGTTGAAGTGCCCTTATTGACCTGGGGGGTGTCAGATTCATTGTACAGAAGTAATAAAGGAGATAAAGTTAGCTCAATATAAAGAAATGGTTTAAGAAAACCAGAGGTACTCAAGAGAGGAATGGGAGGTATTGTTCAGCAAAACTAGATGCCACATGGCAGATACGCTCAAGAAGGAACCAGACAGGTAGTTTCCACAATGCTTACAGATGCTTGGGCACTGTGCAGTACTGTCTAAGAATAGAAAACCGGGGGTCCCACCTATTCGGATCTGTTTTTATTGGATTTCTGTATATGAAACGCTGACTAAGAAGGCAATTTAGCAGCTACTTTTCTTCAAATTTATGCTCAATTGTGCTTTAAAATGAAAGGCTGTGTCTAGAGCGCCTGTTTATCTGTAGAATAACCAAAGGACACTGTTACAGATAACTCCTCACTGGCATAAAAGTTTATCAGAACATTTGAAATAAACCTCCAAATGAGCCAGTGTGTCTAGGAATTACTGGCTTTGCACAAACATTTAAATGAACTCCCTAAATCTCTCTGAACATTGGTTTTCTATCTGTAAAAGACAATGATAGAGTGTTCCTTCCTCAAAGGCTCATCAGGAGGAACTAAAGAGACGAAGAAAACTTAGTACATTTGCCAGCGGTGTGCTTGCAGAACCCACAAATGTTCGTTATTGTTCATTCTTGGTTGTGTGTGTTTTTTCTAACAGCTTTGGGATCCCAGAACAAAACAATACATTTTGTGACTGAGTTTATCCTCCTGGGTTTCAGTGGCCAAGGGGAGATGCAGAGCTTCTTCTTCTCTTCAATTCTAGTTCTCTATCTCCTGACCTTGCTGGGAAACGGAGCCATTGTCTGTGCAGTGAAATGGGATAGAAGGCTCCACACACCCATGTACATCTTCCTGGGAAACTTTGCCTTTTTGGAGATATGGTATGTTTCTTCCACTGTCCCAAACATGTTGATCAACATCCTCTCTGAGACTAAGACCATCTCCTTCTCTGCCTGTTTCCTCCAATTCTATTTCTTCTTTTCACTTGGTACAACAGAGTGTTTCTTCCTATCAGTTATGGCTTATGATCGGTACCTGGCCATCTGTCGCCCACTGCACTACCCCTCCATCATGACTGGGAAGTTCTGTGTAATCCTGATCTGTGCCTGCTGGCTGAGTGGATTCCTCTGTTATCCAGTCCCAATTGTCCTCATCTCCCAACTTCCTTTCTGTGGCCCTAACATCATCGACCACTTTGTATGTGACCCAGGCCCATTGTTTGCCCTGGTCTGTGTCCCTGCTCCTTCCACTGAACTTCTCTGTTATACCTTCAACTCAATGATTATCTTTGGGCCCTTCCTCTCCATCTTGGGATCCTACACTCTAGTGCTCAGAGCTGTGCTTCGGGTTCCTTCTGGTGCCGGTCGAACGAAAGCTTTCTCCACCTGTGGATCCCACTTAACGGTGGTGTCTCTGTTCTATGGAACCCTTATGATGATGTATGTGAACCCAACATCAGGAAACCCAGCAGGAATGCACAAGATCATCACTCTGATTTACTCAGCCGTGACCCCCCTCTTAAACCCCCTTATCTATAGTCTCCGAAACAAAGACATGAAAGATGCCATAAAGAAAGTCCTGGCTTTAGCCACTAGCCGAAACTGAGACAAATGGGCCACTTTTTTAAGATGCGAAAGAATTATTTTTTTATTCTACAGATAAATGGGGTCTACTGTGATATTGCCATATATCCTCTGAACTGATCAGGACCATCCACTTTTGTATGTTGCCGTCTACCCTACACCCTTCCTGGTCTCTACTAATCCCTCTGCTTCTTTCATATCAACATCTTTAGTTTCCACATATGAGAAAGAACATGTGATACGTGGCTTTCTGTGTTTGGCTTATCACCCAGTTTTATCCACTTGTTGCAAGTGATAGGATTTCATTTCTCTTCATGGATGAACAATCTTATATAATATTTTCTTTATGCATTCCCCCATTGACAGGGACCAAGGCTGATTTTATACCTTAACAAATAGTGCCACAGTACTATGTGGGCATAAATCTGTCTCTGTTGTATGCAGCCTTGATTTTGTTGGATCTATTTCCAGCAGTGGATCATGTGGTAGTTCTAATTTTAGCTTTCTGAGGAATTTCCATACGTTTTCCATACTGGTTGTACTAATTTACATTCTAAATGGGTCAATTCTAACTTCTGTGTGTATAATGACAATGAAGAATTGCTTCAGGTAAGTGTGTTCTAACTCACATTTAAATAGAGGAAGAGACTCGTCTTTCACAGTTCCTTGACAGCTCAAATTCAGCTCGTGGATGGCAAATTCTCATAAAACTATTCTCATACCTCCGAGTCTTAGAGATAAATAAAAGCCTTTCCTCCCTGACTCCTGAGACTGCTTCACTCTCCTACTGATCCACTGGGGACGCCTTGCCCTCCATCAGTCTCCTCATTTTATCTCAACACATTTACTTCCAAATGGGATTTCTTTTTAAGAGTTATATAAGTATTTTGCCTGTATGTATGTATGTGCACCACATGGGTGCCTGGTGCCTACAGAGGTCAGAAGAGGGTGTGTGTCAGATCCCCTAGAACTGGAGTTACAAGGGGTTGTGAGCCACCATGTAGGTGCTGGGAACCAAAACTGAGTCCTCTGTAATTGCAAGTGCTCTTAGCCACTGAGCAACCTCCCCAGCCCCTCCCCAGGAGGTTTATTCCTAGTACATCCTTCCCATATCAATTTGACAATCCCAATGTAATGAATAATATGAAATAATAATTATTATTATTATAAATAATACTGGAATATTTGATATTGAATATATTTAATACTGAAATAATTATAATTATTGTAAAAAATAATACTCGAATATTTCCATTTAATGCTGAGGTTTCCAAGTCAGACAGAGAGTAACATGTGCCTCTCAGAAAACTAGAGTACAAAATCCCAGTCAGAAAAGTATTTAGAGAAAATTAAGCCAAGAACATGTTTCATTTTTGTGCCCAAAACTTATACTGAAACAAGGTAAGAGACAAGTTGACCTAAAACGAAAGTATGCCTGTCAGTTATGGTGAAATCAGGAGTGAAAGAAGATGGGCCTTCAGTGCAGGTTAAGAGAAATGCCCAGCACACTTCCACCAAATCATGTCCGGCAACAGTGCTCAGAGGACATGGGTCATTTGGGGATCTTTTTTATAAAAAATAAATTATTTATTGAGAATTTCATACATGCATAT
>NW_008481314.1:0-3329 GCF_000622305.1 Nannospalax galili
TTTTTTTTGAAACTGTAAATGTCTGATGCCTGGAAGGGCTGACTGGTACCTTTGACTTTGAACTTTTCCAGTTAGCATTGATCAGACCTAGTTAGCCTTAGAGTGTTGTCTTAACAGTTGGTGAGCCTGGACCCCATCCTGGCTAGCAAGAAACTCACCAGGTGATGGGGTAACCCAGATCCAGTGTTCTTTCCCTTGAAGGAAACAATGATCCAGCCAGGCCTGTGCCTTGTGCCAGGGCTCTGGACAGCCAGCCCTCCTGTAAACACCAGGAGGTACTGGGGACCCTCTGACGGCACATCATGACTTTCCTTGTGTGTTGTTTTCTCCTTGGCAGGGACAGCCTTTACCCTCAGCAGCTTCTGGCAGCTCCAGAGGATGGTCAAACATATCACAGGACGGAGTGCCTTCTTCTCCTATTACGGATATGGCTGCTACTGTGGGCTTGGGGGCAGAGGGATCCCTGTGGATGCGACAGACAGGTTAGCACCCCCTACCTCCATGTCCTCCCATCCCCCCATTGCATTTGCACTGCCAAGTCCAAGCTTAAAGCCAGAGGTGGGGTTAGGATTCCTGCATGGCGGTAGAAGAAACCAATTCAAGGCAACATGAGACTGGAAGGGGGTTGCAGGGTGGGTCTTGAGGAAGCCAGGGCTGGGCCGGGTTCCTGTGTGTGGCCTGCAAAGCTGCCCAGGGCCTCAGCATAGCTTACGCTGCCTTCACCATCCTGAGATAGGGTGCTAGCTCACGTTGGCCTTCAACTTACTATGTGGTTCAGATTGGCCTTGAACTCTTGATCCTCCTGCTTCAGCCTTCCAAGTGTTGAGATCACAGGCATAAGTCATCATGAGTGTTGGGGCTCAAACCCAGGGCCTCACCCATGCTAGGCAAGCATATTGTTGAGAAACACCCCAAATCCCATTGTGATATTTTAAATGGAGGGACCAAGATGTTAAGTAATCAGGCCTGCCCAGAGCTCTAGAAACCTTCCGCTTGCTTGGCAAGCATCCTCTTTGCTCAGCTGCCCCTTTTTAGGATTATGGGCCCAGCAAGACTGCCCTGCCAGCTCCCAGACCTAATTCCATATTTTAGAAGATAGAGTCCAAGTGACCCAGTTTGGAAAAGTTGTCCATCTGGAGGCGGTCACACAGTACAAAGCTGGCTTCCAGGCTGACTCCTAAAGATGGGGTGGGTGGTTGTGGGTTTCTATAAAAAGTGGAGGTTGCTGTTATCTGGGGAGGGCATGATGGGGAGACCCAATAATGTGTCCTATCTCATTTGAAGAAATAAGAAGGGAAAATGTTCCTTGACATGAATAAGTGTCCTCACAGCAGGGCTTGGCGTATGGCTCCTGGAACCTGAGACCCCAGGCTTGGCTATGGAGCCGTGGAAAGCCACTGGCATTTGTGAGATGTTCATTACATGCTCAACCCTGGACAAATGACCTACCTGCACGTGGGCCTCACTTAACCCTCACAGTGAATTTAGGAGGCCGTATCATACCCATTATACAGATAAGAACAGTGAGGATCCCAGACTTGGAGTTTCTCAGCCACCCACCCTCAGGTAAAGCAACAAAACCTGGCCTAGAACACAAATCTGCATATTTCTAAGTCCACTCCCTTTCCTGGACCTCCTGTATTTCGCCTGCTCAAGTCCAAAGACAGATTCAGATCCCTAAACTATCAGCCCAGGATGACAAAGAGCCAAGAACTTGTTCACAGAGGGAACACCAAGAATGGACAACACATTTTTCTGGGTATCTCCAGCCCTAGATGCCAACCCTAGATTTTTGCATTCCTGCCTCTGGCTCGGTAGCTGAGGAAAAGGGCTGAGGCCGATGTCAGTTGGTCTCTCTCCTCAGACGCCTTCCTAGCCATCTCTGAGCTCAGTTGGAACCAGGTCTGCATCTGGGTTTGCCCTCCCAGAGCCTGGCTACGTCAATACTGAACACGTGCAGACCGTTTTTGGCCTTTATTCTCTAAACACCACTATATAATCACTATTTACACAGCATCCACATTGTAGTCTGTATCATAATCTAGAGGTGATGTAAGGCATACGGGAGGATGTTATGGGTTCTGTGCAAAAGCTGTGCCATTTCACACAAGGGACTTGAGCATCCAAGGGCTTGGGTGTCCCTGGTGCCCATCCCCATTGGACACAGAGAAACAGCCGCATCTGTAATTCACACCCTCCTCCACCAGTGCCTCTGGCTCACAAATGGAGACAGGCAAGTCCCTTCCAGCTCCCACCCAAGGTCCTCCCGCCAGCTCCCCCTAACCTCCCCCCACACAGGTGCAGTCCCTGACTTCCCTCTCCCGGCCACCAGGTGCTGCTGGGCTCATGACTGCTGCTACAGCAAGCTGAAGGAGCGTGGATGCCGGCCCATATTGAACAGCTACCAGTTCCACATCGTCAACTGGACCGTGGACTGTGAGTAGCCTCCCCTGTAGGGAAACCCGTGACCTGGACCAATCCTTAACAGTCACCTCTTCCTCGTGAGCCCACTGACCTTTTTAGGAAATGAGACTTTCCTACGTGCTTTGAGACAACAATATGGCCATTCTGACAGAACTTTACAGAGTCCTTGATTGGTTCTGCCTTGGTCTCTTCTGTCTACAGTTGAATCTCTGCCCACTGGGAGCCCAGAGCCTGGCTTACAGTATGTATTCTTGACTGGGACATAATGTGGACCCTGCAGCTTCCCTCAGCAGCTGAAGCTATTGAGAACGTTCTCTTTTTCCCATTTTTCATGGATGTGTGGTGTATGCATGTGTATATGCATGCTTTTGCATGTATGTGGGCATGCATGTGGGTGGGTACATGTACGCATGTGTGTGTGTGCATGTGGAAGCCCAAAGCTGATGTCAGGACCATCCTCAACTGCTCTCCAACCTTATTTATTGAGGCAGGGTCTTTCAGTCAACCCCAGAGTTCACATAGATGGCCAATCTTGCTAACCAGCTTGGTCTGGGGATTCCCAGTCTCCACCTTCCAAGGCTAGAATTACAGGCAGATCGCCTCACCCAGCTGGAATTTACTTGGTTTTCTAAGGATCTGAACTCTGGTCCTCAAGCTTGTATGACAAGTGTTGAACTGTCTCCCCAACCCTGAGGACATTTTTCTTTATTTCTGCCACATGTTCACAAAGCATCTAGGCTGTTGTACAGCTATTTCAGTTGTACAAATATTTGTTATAAGTGACTTCATGCTGTGCACTGTGACCAGTGCGGGGTGTCTTAGTTTGTTTCTTCATTGCTGTGACAAAATACTCCGACCACTACCAACTTGAGGAGGAAAGGGTTTATTCAGCTTACATCTCCCAG
>NW_008481315.1:0-3338 GCF_000622305.1 Nannospalax galili
TTGTTTGTTTGTTTTTTTGAGATAGAGTCTCATGTAGACCAGGCTAGCCTTAATCCCACTATGTAGCTGAGAATAACCTTGGACTTTTAAATTTTTATTTATTTATTTGTTTTTATTTCACGTGTATGAGTGTTTTGCCTGTATGTATGTAAGTGTACCTGTGCTGTGCAATACTCATAGAGGCCAGAAGAAGGTATTAGAGCCCATGAAACTGGAGTTACATGTGTTGTTAGCACCACAAGGTTTGGTACTAGAAACCAAACCTAGGTGCTCTGTAAGAGCAGCTAGTGCTCTTAACTGCTGAGCCACTTCTCCAGTCCTAACTTTGAAGTTTTGATCCACCTACTTCTACCTCCTGAGTGCTGGGGCTGTAGACACACATCACCAAGCCATTTTATGCAGAGCTGGAGACCAAACCCAGGGTTTTGTGCATGCTAGGCACTCTACCAACTGAGCTACATCTTCAGCCCTGCAAATGTGCTTCAAGCAGTCAAAGGAAGTGGCAGTTGTGTGGCTTGTCTGAGAGAAGAAAGGAGGATCCTCACGAAACAAGAGCAGTAGGACATGTCGGGCCGGCCACAAATGCTTCCAGGAGACACTCCCTTCTGTGAGCCCCAGTCCTGTGCGGTGGGGATTTCCCCACCAGGTGCTGTGCCCAGCATATTGAATGGAGGCTCTCTCCTCTCTGCTGGCTTCCAAACCCCAGTCCTCGCCCTGTGATTTGGTCCTTATGACAAAATCAGGCAACCCAGGAAAGGCTGGTGGGTCCTAAGAGTGGCTTTGTGGCTCTTGATGCTGGGTGGCAGTGGGTCTGCAACAGTGAACAGCGCTCCAGGGCCCTGCATACTTGTGAAGGAAGGGGGCTCTGCTGAGCGCATCTGAGAGTTTGGTTCTTCCTTGTCCTTTTTCTATGACATTCCAGGTTCCACAGAGGTAGGCACATGACTCAAACCTGGCTAATCCCAATTCCCCATTTCTTTGGTCAACAGTGATTAGTCCAGCCATGGGCATGTGTTCCAATTAAGACCCTTCCCTGGGAGTTCTGTATCTACAGCTACCGTGGAAAAGCTCATTTTTCTTCCCTAGAGAAGGCAGTCCCCGTCTTTGAGAACGCTGAACCTGTAAGAACGATGCTTGTCAGCAGGGAGAAGGCAGAACGCATCTTCAAGTGGATTGACTAGGCTATAACTCGGGCCTGGCCTGAGCGCATATTCAGTCATTTGCAGCCATTGCCTAAAACATTTGTCTCTCTACTTTGCCTCTCTGCAACCTGATGCAGTTTCCAGGGATAAAAGTAAGAGTGCCTCTAGGGAAGCTCTGGAACATCCTCTGTTGTTTCTATGGAAGCAGCATCACCAGAACCAGGGTCATCTGGTAGTGTTTATGGTGCTAACACCCAGGCAGGCTTACCAGGGCCAGGAAAGGCCCCCGGCACCCTGCTACAGGCCTTCCTCTCTCCTAATGAAATCTGAACATCTTTGGCCCCTAGATGTCAGAGGGCCGACGGTCAAGTGACTCTCTTACCCCACTGGGATGGGGCATCTTCCTTCAGACAAGCAGTGACTCTTAGAAAATCTCCCCGCATCCCTTGTGCTTCTTGGGAGAAGCTTCTTCTTGCCCACCTTCCTCCCTGCTCCAATCCAGCCTTGTGACCTTCTGGGAAAGCCTGTCCCCCACCTCCATGTCTTTCCTGACTTACACAGGCTGCTTCCCGCGCTTGCTCACATAGGCGCTTGGCAGGGATAAGGAAATCCAAAAGAAAGCTCAGTCCATCCCCCAAGAAGTCAGAGTCCAGGAGCCGGAACACCTGACCCAGGACAGTGGGTGCCGTGGCTTCAAAAGGAGGGTAGAGCCCTGCCAGGGCATGCTGAATGGCCATGTCCAGGACTGACGGGTCCTATGGGGAACAGACAGGGAGGGTGAGTCGTTACAGTTGAGAGCAAGGGCAGGGTCTGCTTCCTGGGACCTTGGGGACACCTATAGATAAGGTCCTGCTGACTCCAATGGCCAATGCCACACCCTACTGTCACTCCTGCCTAACTCAAGAGCTTCCCAAATCTGCACCTCCCTGTCTCTACCCAGCATTGGCCCTGCTCCCTGCAGCCGTTTCCTCCCCTCCACAGCCCTCAGCCGTATCACACTCAGTTGCCTCTCCCCCACAGCTCACCCACCTATGATCCCACCCCCGCAGGCCTCACCCGTCTTCCATGGAACTGCCTCGTCTGCCTTGCTAACCCCTAGTCTTCCCCATTCAAGCTGTCCTCCACCAGGATCTCAAAGCAACCTTTCTTAAACATGCCAATCCCCTGCTCAACGTCCCTCAAGGGCTCCCTGTTGCCTCTGGGAAGCACCCAGCAAGTCAGGTCTAGCTGCAATGCGTGGTGCTAGCCCCTCTCGGCCTCATAGCCTCTGTGCCTGGCTCACCCCAAGCCTTGGCCAGTGCTGTCCTTCCTCCTGAATGCTTGCCCCTTCTACTCCCACCTCATCTGGCAACCCCGTCTTACGCCTCAAGACTTGGGCTGGCCCTCTTCTGGAAGGCTTTTTCTGCCTTCGAACCTGCCTCCACCCAATGCCGTCAGCTGCTCTCTCTTCTGAGCTCCCCTAGGGCCTATCAGGGCAGTTCTGGCACTGACAACCCCCCACCCCCAGCAAGGGCAAGTGCATCAAGCAGGACAGCCCCAAAAGTGCCTGCATCCAAATCTCTATAGCTTATGACTGTCAGCAAAGGTGGGCTGAGGGCTCAGATGGAGTTAGCATTACTGATCTGCTCAGGTGGGCAAGTGGCCTGCTGTACTCACAGGGTTGTCAAAAGTGGGAGATGATGTGGAAGATCACATGATGTCACAGGGAATGAGACTAAGGAAACAGGATCTGAGAGGTGCCACCAGACTTAACTGTGAAGAAACAGCCAAGACTGCAGGGAAACTGTTGAACTGACTCTACCTGGAGCCTCCAGGAAAGAACGCAGCCCCGTTTATTTCTAATTTTAGCTCAGCAAGCCCCTGTCAGGTTTCTGAGATGTGGGAGTGTGAGATGATAAAAGTGGGCCACTTTAAGCTCATTTTGTGGTCATTGTGTCCCCTCTGGGTCCTCGGTAACTGCTGTATAGCCTAGCACAAGGTAGGTGCTCAGGAAACTTTGTGGCAGGGTGAACAAAATGTTCCTCCCCAAACCATAATTTTTGCATCTTTAAAATAGGCAAGTTGGATAAGGCCAGGTCAGAAAACTCCAGCCAGTTACAGTATAGAATAAAGTACTGAGTTCCAACCCCTTTAAAATCTGGGTTGGGGCTGGAGAGATGACTCGGCAGTTAAGAATACTGGCTGCTTTTGCATAAG
>NW_008481316.1:0-3258 GCF_000622305.1 Nannospalax galili
TTAGTCCCAGCACTTGGGAGGCAGAGGCAGGCAGATCTCTGTGAGATCGAGACCACCCTGGTCTGTATAGCGAGTTCTAGGTCAGCTGGGACTACAGGAAGACCCTGTCTCAAAAAAAGAGCCAGACGTAATTGTGTGTGCTTGTAATTCCAGCACTGGGGAGGTGGAGACAGGAGGATCCTTGGGAGCTCAATGGCCAGCCAGTCTACTCCAGTTGGAGAGCTCCAGGCCAATGAGAGAACCCATCTCAGAAAAATAGAGATGAAGGGCTGGGGAGATGGCTCAGTGGTTAAAGCTCTTTCTGCTCAAGCAGGAAGACAGAAGTTCAGATCCCAAGAACCCATATAAATGCTGCCTGCCTATAATGCTGTCCTTTGGAAGGTGAATCCCCAGAGCAAGCTGACTAGGGAGACTAGCTATATCAGTGAGCTTTAGGTTTGACAGAGAGGGCCTTCCTCAAAGAACAAAGTAGAAGAGGGATGGAGGAAGATTCCAGGCATTAACTGCAGGTCTCCACACATACCTGTCCACACACATGTGAATACATATATACATACATGCACATTCCACAAACACACAAGAGAAGAAAAAGATTTAAATACAGACAAGGTGGCTGGAAACCGATGAATGGCACTAGAGGTCAACCTCTGGTCTCCCACGCACCTGCCCACACATGCACCCGTATGCACACATACACAGTAAATAAATAATGGTTGCTTGGTGTGTACTGCTGAGAGCCCCATGGGTAGAATCTGAAATTGTTCCCAGCGTCTGTGTTGAACTGGCTCAGCTTGAGGGGCCTTGGTGGCTTTGGTGATTCTGCTGCCCACTACAGGGGTGGGGATCTGAATGCTGGAACTTGACCTGTGCTGTCTAGGTCAGAGACATATGTGTGGAGGCTGCATTTCCGACATATGAACTATGCGGCGTCTTCTGCTGCTAATCAGAATGCATTTGCAACAGGGCTGACTATGGTACACAGACACTTTGATGGGCTTTGAGATGTTTTTCACTGCGTTTCGCATTAGGTGTGTTCTAGAGATGACTCAGCTCTGAGGAAAAGGACACTCTCCCTTACCCAGCGGGGGAGGAGCAAGAAGGGCATATTCTCCTCATTGAAAGGACTGGACACCCTCGCAAGAAAAGGGAAGGAGAAGAGAGCTTCAGTAACTCAGGTAAGTTCTCAACCCGGGAGGAACGGGAGGCCGCGTGACCTTCATGATACCTCCACTTCCAGCGTGCTGCAAGCTATAAATGTTCATTGTCTGTTAAGGGTGAAGTCAAAATTAGTTCAAAGCAGTCTAGGCTCATCAGGGACTTTTGTCTCCAAGTGAAATATACAGTTGACTCAGTTTTCCTTGGCATGTCCCGAAAGGCGGGCACACCTGTACAACACTTAGGAACACGAGAAATAATAATTATTGTAAAACAGGGCTAGGGGTATGGCTCGACTGGTGGAGTGTTTGCTTAGTATCCCCAAAGCCCTGGGTTTGATCCCCTCCACTGCATAATCTGGGAATGGTGATGCACACTTCAAATCCCAGAGTTTGGAGGTTGAGACAGGAGGATTAGTAGTTCAAGGTCATCCTCAGTGAGTTTCAGGTTAGTCTGAGGTAGAGACTGTCTCAGAAAGAAGAAAGAGAAGTGTCAGATAATGAAGCTCCAGCTGAGCTTGCCTAGAAAGCACAAGAAGAAGGCGTCAGATCCCCTGGAACTGGAGTTACGGGCAGGTGTTAGCTGCCATGTGGGTGGGCACTGGGAATCGAACCTGGGTCCTCTGCAAGAGCAATCAATGCTCTTAACTACTGAGCCATCTCTCCAGCCCCCCATCTAGATTTTATGTAAAAATAAATGCAGAAAAGTAATGATGATCCAAGGAAATGTAACTAGATTGTACTGATAGTGTTGGCGTCCATTGATGATGTAAGGTACTGGATTCTACTGATAGTGCTAGATTCTATTGACAATGTAGTGCTAGATTCTATTGATGATATATAGTGCTAGAGTCCATCAATGACATTAATTTTTTCCAATATTCTGTCCACATTAAAAAAACTGTGATTGATTTTGGTGGTGTTTCCAACACTCTGTTTCCTGTCTTCTGAAGTGAGTGCTTGGTTAAAAAAATCAACTTCAAGAAGATTCAGGATGGCTTGACTAATGTGTGACATCATAGAAAAGTAAAATGTCAATATAGGAGGAAAGGCAGAAACCTTGACTATTAGAACACATTGTGAAATGAAGATCTTCTAAAATGTTATCCAACTTTAGTCTTTAGAACTAAAATGTGTGGATGTGACCATTGCAGAGCATTTCATTAGTCTCTTTCCTCTCTCCTGTCTGTCAGATATTTGATTCCAGTGGCAGCCATGGATGTCCTGGAACTCAACTACCTCAGAACTCCACCCACTCAAGTGAGGTAACCATGGCTGTACAGGGCAGCCTTCTTCTTTTACATTGGTGAGGCAGGCACCAAGTTAAGTAAGAAATGCTAGTTCAGAGTCTTTACATGAACCTGTTTATAAAAAACAAGTTTGGATTTAAAAATGGTCCCTACTAAGTGAGCTAAGTGGTGTTCACTAAATGCTAAGTATTTTGGGAGGCTTTTACACTTATGACATAACTATCTTAAAATCAGTGCTGAGTAGATGAGTGGGAACAGCATCTCGTTCCTCAGCAGTGCTTGCCGTCTTTTGAAGGTTAGTGAATCCCAAGTTGCCACTCCCTCTTATGACCCTCAAGGTCATACAAATAGTGCGTGCCATGCTGTGTATGGACAACCTCTGCCTCTCCAGGTGTCCTCAGTGGAGTTGAGTCCTGTCACTCTCTAGTCTCCAGAGTTGCTTCTGACTGGATAGATTTTCAAGACTGTTTCTGAATGAATTCAGGAGTTGGGTGGACTGCTTGGGTATGCTTATATCTCCTCTCTGTGCCCCTTCCAAACTTGCTTTCTTCTCTTAAAGCTACAGTTCATGTCATCGATCAGTTTCTCCAACTTTTCCTTCATTGAACTGTTTTCTCTCTCTGTATATATTTTGTTGAAATTTTGTGCATTTCATATAATGCATATTAATCATATTTAGATCTTCTCACCAGCTGCACCTCCCCATAGCCTCCCCAGTGGATTTCATGAATTCTGTCTCATATGTTAAGGCCAATATGTTAAGGTCTTGATAGAGTCAAGTTTGTGTACCCAGATGTCCCTTGGTTCATCCACTGGAGCCTGTTCAGCCTATCTAGCATCACTCCCTTAAAGAA
>NW_008481317.1:0-3342 GCF_000622305.1 Nannospalax galili
CCTCTGCAGGCATTGCACAACATGGGTGCATTTACCTACATGCAGGCATAATGCTCATACACATAAAATATTTAAAAAATAATAATGAAATTTGAAGTGATCAAATAAAAAGTCTGGAAAGAAAATTTTAAGAAACAAGGATTCTTCCTTATTTCAGGCCTCCAAGTTCCATTCCCATATTTTCTGTGCCTCCCCCATACCACACATCTGTAATCTGCCAAAATGGAGAGTTAGAAGCACAAGGAAGCACCAATGGTTAGGACTGCATAGCAAATCCAATCTTTAGAGTCTGTTATATCTGATTATGTAATGCTGTTCCCTAAATCTGTACCATCCTATCCTAGATGGAAAAATTAACCTGGTACACTGAAAAATAAGTCTTAGCTTCAATCCTAAATTCAAAGTTAGAGAAATGTTTGTTCCAAACCTAGCTTTCCTAGTTTCTAACAGTCTATCCCTGGGTAAGTTAGTTAGCCAGACAGTGATTCTGTCTTATTATTTCAGTAGGGGAAGGAAAAATCACCTATCACCTTTTTATTAGAAAACATGCATAAAGCTTTCAATATAATGACTGGCATATACAATGGCAAAAAATAAGTTACTCGTTATGTTTTCATTTAGGGGTATCTTTTAAACACAACTAAGGTAAAGAAAGTGGAACTCAACTTTGTAAGTCCTTACATTGAAAAACTTTCCACACTGGAAAAAAAAAATTGTTTGGGTCTAACATACTTATTAACAAGAATTTGATGTTTCCAGTATTAGAAGGGAGAAGAATCTAAAGACACACAAAAAACTTAAATTTTAGGGAAAGATAGATATAAACAACTAATTATTTAATTACTAATTATTTAATTATTGTGATCAGTGTAATGAAGAAAATGTACTAAAAGCCAATGGCAATAATCTAACAGGATCAGAATTAAAATTTCTATGCGAATTTTCTACCTTACTCCAGGGTTTTTCAATCACCCTCTCTAATTAAACTTAACTCAAACCTTTGAGTAGGCTTGACCTGTCTGTTTTTTAAAACAACAAAATAAGCAATTAACCTGACCCTGGCCAATTTTTATGTTCAGAACTATATAACAAAATTTTAGAAAATGTACAACCTATAAGTTAATTTAAAATATTTTATAAAGTGACATTTTACTGCAAGAGAAAGCCAAGATAATACAGGTAAGCACTTGTCAGCCATAAAGTTTCATGAGAAAACATTTCTTGATTTTTAAAACCAAAGTTTATTACATGTGTTTGCCATTACTCACAACTCATTTTTCAGAATGACTTTAATAAAATGGCACCACTAATTACTGCAATACAATTTGTGATTTTTAAGATTGGAACAGTTCTAATTTGTTTACTAAAGAAATCTTTGTCCCTCGGTTACCTCTTAAAATCTCCTACCTTAAAATTTTAAAGCAAAAATCTTTTGCCATACTTTCCAATGACAAGTTTCCTACATTCTGAAATCAGACACTGCCTTTAAAGTTCCAAGTAAACAGAGGGGGAAATAGAGATCGGATAACTGTCCCAGTAATAGAATGACATCTATTCTATAAAATAGGATGAGCCTCAATGTTTATCTTATATTCTCTCAGAAATTAATGCAAAAACAATGAACCCAGAAAAGTCACTGTCAATTCTCCAAAAGAGGCCTATTCACCTATATTTAGTTCATAAGGCAAGTTAGTCAAGAATTCCTACTGCCAATTGTAATGAATGGAAGAAATATATTTAAATCAAATAGCACCATCTAGCAGAGCCCTCATCACTTCACTCTTAGGAGTTGATGTTACTTGGTGTTTGGCAGATTTGAGAGAAAAAGTGGCAATTATTTGTTTTGTGACAGAATCACAGAATTAGAGCTGGAAAGGGTCACAGGTATACCAAGTCTAACTTTCTTCTTGTCTCAGCACTAAGAAAACAATTTTATTTTTTAATCATAAAGATACAGATTCGGATCGGACAAATTTCACCCATTCCTGGGATTCTACCTAAAATACAAAATTACTGATTCCCAAATTCAGGCACCCTCAAAATGAAATTATGTCTTCAATACATCACATTTCCTTCACAGCCAATAATGTGAAATCAAAATATTCTATAATCACTAAAACATCTTCCTTGAGATGTTTGTATCAAACACATTACAGCAAATGATTAATACGCACAAAGTAGTATGTTAAAACTCCAGTTCCAACAACTGTTTCTTAACAAGGCAATAACACTATGTATTTTACATATTCGTTGTCACAGCAAGATCTTAAAAAATACTGGGGGGGGAGTGCGGGACAACAGCATCCCTACATTAATTTTTTGTTGTGTTTTGTTTTGCTACGTCAAGGCCTGCCACTTCTCTAAATCCTGTGGGAATTGTGTGTGTTGCTGCCAACACGAAGATTAGGAAATGTTCCCACCCCTGGGGCTCAAGAAACTTTGAGGGGAAGACTAACTGCCTAAAGCCAAGAGGGAAACTCGGTCTCTGCGTATTAGATTTTTATTTACGAAGCTATTTTTGTACGCAAGGTACTCAAAGGGCTTATGAGAAGGTCTCTCACTTTCCCCCAGTGAAAACCCCCTCCTGAAGAGAGTGTTCAATGACGACGGTAAGTGTGACCCTCAAAGCAGATGCAGTTGCAGGGAACCAGTCTGCTCTGCAGCACCGGGGGGAAAAGGGAGGGGATTCTTCCTCAGTGTCACAGTCACTATTCCCTCTCATTTTTAGTAACCACCAAATCGCCGTTACATGTACACAAGAACAGCAGCCAACAAGCCACCTTCGCAGAGTACCATGACCTAGGCATCCCGGGCCCGGAGGGGATGTGTGCTCCCCAGCGTCCTCGCAGGCTCCCACCGGAGTTACCACCTGTATCTCCCCACAACCCGAGCAAGCGGCGTGTGCCCCCTCCACGCTACTCCCACCACAGCCCTCCTGCGACCGCTGCCCCGTGCACGCCCCAGACAGCCCTCCTCGCGGCGATGCCACGGCTCTCCCGGCTGGCCCTCCGGCCTCCACGGCCACCGCCCCCGGGGCCCCCGATGTCCCCGATGCCCGGGCCCGCAGCAAGTCCCAAAAAGTTGTCGGGCGGGCACTGTCCAGCTGGGCTTGCGGAGAAAGGCAGCAGCGCCAGCCTCCCTGCGATCCCACTCCCGCCAGCACACTTTCTCTCAGGCAACTCGCTCCCCACTCCCAAACTTCCCCGCGTCCCCGGCGCCCGTCCGCCCGCCCAGGCCTGGCTGCGCCAACCCGGGCCCGGCTGATCCCGACCCCGAGCCCGCTGCCCACCCGGGAGAGCCCCGCCACCCCGCCGGGCCCACGCCCGCACTGGCCCTCTGCGC
>NW_008481318.1:0-3336 GCF_000622305.1 Nannospalax galili
AATATGCCATCACAATGCGCCAATGTGCCATCACAATCTTCAATGTGCTGTCACAATGCTCCAGCGTCATCACAATGCTCAATGTGATGCCCCAATGTGTCATCACAATGCTCCAATGTGCCATCACAAGGCTCAGTGTGCCATCACAATACACCATCACCGTGCTCCAACGTGCCATCACAATGTTTCATGTGCCATCTCAATGCTCCCATGTGCTATTACAATGTTTCATTTCCTATCACAATGCCTCATTGTGTCATCACCGTGCTCCAATGTACCATTACAATGCCCCTATGTGGCAGTATAATGTTTCATGTGGCATCACAATCCACCAATGTATCATCACAATTCTCAGTGTTCCATCACAAAGCTCCAATGTGCCGTCACAATGCTCCAATGTGTCATCACAACCCACCAAAGTGTCATCACAGTGCTCAATGTTCCATCACAAAATGCCAATATGCCATGACAATGCTCCATTTTGCCATCAGAATGTTTCACGTGCCATCACAATGCCCAAATGTGTCACCACAGTGCTCCAATGTGCAATCACAATGCCCCTATGTGTCATTACAATGCTCCAATGTGCTATTACAATGTTTCATGTGCCATCACAATGCCTCAGTGTGTCACCACGGTGCTCCAATGTGCAATCGCAATGCCCCTATGTGTCATCACAATGCTCAATGTGCCATGACAAAGCCCCAATGTGTCATTACAAGGCTCAGTGTGCCATGACAATACTCAATGTGCCCTCAGAATGGATTAGTGTGTCATCACAATGCTCAATGTTCCACGACAAAGTCACAATGTGGCATCACAATGCTCCAGTGTATCATCACAGTGCTCCAATGTGTCATGGCAATGCCCCAATGTGCATCTCAATGCTCCAGTGTATTATCACAATGCTCAATGTGCCCTCACAATGCACTAATATTTCATTCCAATGCTCACGTATACATCTCAAATCCTCAAAGTGCCATCACAATGCTCTAATGTGCCATCACAATGCTGAAAATGTTTCTTTATAGTGCCCCAATGTGCCACCATAATGATCAGTGTGCCATCATAATGCCCAAATGTGCCATCACAATGCCCAAATATACCATCATGATGCTCCAATATGCCATCACAATGTTTCCTGTGCCATCACAATGCTCCAATGTGTCATTACAGCACTACAGTGTGCCACCACGATGTTTCCTGTGCCAACACAATGCCCAAATGTGTCATCAGAAATCTCCATTGTGCCATCGCTATGCTCCAATGTGTCATCACAATGTTTCATGTGCCATTACATTGCTCCATTGTGCCAACACAATGTTCAGTGTGCCATCATAATTCCTCAATGTGTCATTACAATGCTTCAATGTGTCATCACAGTGCCCCAATGTGACATCACAATGCTGAAAGTGCCACCACAATGCCTCTATGTGCCATTACAATGCTCCAGTGTGCCATCACAATGCTTCTACGTGCCATCACAATGCTCCAATGTGTCATCACAGTTCTCCAATGTGCCATCATAATGGTCAATGTGTCATCACAATGCCTCAATGTGCCATCACAATGCTCAATATGCCATCTCAATGCTCCCATGTGCCATTACAATGTTTCATGTGCCATCTCAATGCTCCCATGCACCATTACAATGTTTCATGTGCCATCACAATGTTCCAATGTGCCACCACAATGCTCCATTTTGCCATCAGAATGTTTCCCACGCCATCACAATGCCCAAATGTGTCATCACAATGCTCCAATGTGCTATTACAATGTTTCATGTGCCATCACAATGCTTCAGTGTGTCATCACAGTGCCCCTATGTGTCATCACAATGCTCAATGTGCCATGACAAAGCCCCGATGTGTCATTACAAGGCTCAGTGTGCCATTACAATACTCAATGTGCCCTCAGAATGGATCAATGTGTCATCACAATGCTCAACGTTCCACGAAAAAGCCACAATGTGGCATCACAGTGCTCCAGTGTGTCATCACCATGCTCAGTGTGCCATCACAATGGTCAATGTACCCTCACAATGTTTCATGTGCCATCTCAATGCTCCAATATGCCATTAGAATGTTTCATTTGCCATCACATGGCCTCAATGTGTCATCACTGCGCTCCAATGTGCCATCACAATGCTTCAATGTGCCATCATATGTTTCATGGGCCATCTCAATGCACCAGTGTGCCATTACAATGTTTACTTTCCCAACACAATGTCTCAATGTGTCATCACTGTGCTCCAGTGTGTCATTACAATGCCCCTGTTTGGCAGCACAATATTTCATGTGTCATCGCAATGCACCAATGTGTCATCACAATGCTCAATGTTCTATCACAAAGTGCCAGTGCACCATCGAAATGCTCCATTGTGCTATCAGAATGTTTCACATGCCATCACAATGCCCAAATGTTCATCAAAGTGCTCCAATGTGCTATTATAATGTTTCATGTGCCATCACAATGCCCAAATGTGTCATCACCATGCTCCAATGTACTATTACAATGTTTCATGTGCCATCGCAATGCCTCAATGTGTCACCACAGTGCTCTACTGTGAGAACACAATGCCCCTATGTGTCATCACAATGCTCAGTGTGCCATCACAAAGCCCCAATGTGTCAGCAGAAAGCTCAATGTGCCATCACAGTCCATCAATGTGTCATCACAATGCTCAATGTTCCATGACAAAGGTACAATGTGGCATCACAATGCTTCAGTGCACCATCATAGTGCCCCATTGTGTCATCACCATGCTCAATGTGCCATTACAATGTTCAATGTGCCTTCACAATGTTTCTTGTACTATCTCAATGCTCCAATGTGCCATTAGAATGTTTCATTTGCAATCACATGGCCTCAGTGTGTCATCACCGTGCTCCAATGTGCCATCACAATGCTCCTATGTGCCATCAAAATGTTTCATGTCCCATCATAATGCACCAATTTGTCAACACAATGTTCAATGTTCCATCACAAAGCCCCAATGTGCCATCACAAAGCTCAAATGTGCCATCACAATGCTCAATATGCCATCACAATGACACAATGTGCCATGACAATGCCCCATTGTGTCAACATCGTGCCCCAATGTACCATCACAATGCTCCGACATGCCATCACAATGTTTCATGTGCCATCTCAGTGCTCCCATGTGCCATTACAATGTTTTATTTCCCATCACAATGCCTCAGTGTGTCATCACTGTGCTCCAATGTGCCATTACAATGCCCCTATGTGCCATTACAATGCTCCAATGTGCCATCACAATGCTTCAGTGTGTCATCACAATGCTCAGTGTTCCACCACAAGACGCCAGTGTGCCAT
>NW_008481319.1:0-3304 GCF_000622305.1 Nannospalax galili
TCTGCAAGAGCAACCAGTGCTCTTAACTGCTGAGCCATCTCTCCAGCCTCCTCTTCTGTCTTATGAAAGCACCACAGATAATACAATTATGAATGACCCACTCTGTTCCAATAAAACTTTATGTATAATAGCAAGTTGAGTTACACTTGGTCTACTGGCCACAGTTTGCCAGTCTCTGCTTCAGAAAGCCAAAGTCACATACACATGACATGTTCAAGAGCTAAGGATGTAGCCCAGTGCTCATATGTAATGCTTGTAATGCTCTGGGTTTAGTCCCCAGTACTAGGAGTCGGTGACAGTTCATGAGAGCACACACTGTGTAAGTATATCAACACAAGAATGCCATTTCTCTCACTTAGAAAACTGCAGTATTTTTATGCTTAATTCTTCTGTGGGGGAATGGGGATTGAGACAGAAAGTCACTGTGCAGCTAACTTAAAACTTGCTATGTAGACCAGGCTGGTCTTGAACTTACAGAGATTTACCTACTTCTGCCTCCCTCTAGAAAGCTGGGATTAAAGGTGTGTGCCACCTTGCCTCGTTTTTATGCTTCATTCTACTGTAAATGGTATTTTATGTTTGCTATAAAAACAAGACTGCTCGGGTTTGGATCTAAGAGTTGAATTTTTTTTTTTTTAGGAAAGGTCTCATGTAGCCCTGACTGGCCTCCAATTCACTTTGTAGGGGAGGATGACCTTGAACTCTTGATCCTCTTCTCTCCACCTCCCCAGTTGCTGAGATTATGTATGTGTGCCACCATGCCTGGTGGCATCTAGCTTTTACCACATCTACCTGAGCCTTGGAGAGATACCCTCCCCTCTCTCTGTTTTTTTTTTTTCACTTGTTGATTAGGAGATAATGATAGAATGTGCCTCACTGGTGGTTGGAAGAATGACCGGTTACTATGTGTAAGTCTTCATGTATTTAAATGATATCTAGTGCTACGGACATTATGTCATACCAGACAATATCTGTGCTACCTGTCATGTACCGGGCTTCTCCATACCCTGAGGTTTCTTAGCAACCAGGTATTTTAGGACGATGGCATTTTATGACTTCATTGCTGATCACTGATCCTGTTTCGCAGAGGGTACCCCTCCTGGACCTCCTCTGTCCACTGGCATGGATGCCCTCTACCAGTGGCCTCTCTCCTATTTGAGGATTGCTTTTCTTGTGGCCACCTCTGAATTGCCATTGAACTTGGTGGACTTCTTCACCTTGTTCCCTTATATTCTGACTCTCTGAACTGCTGTATACAGTCAGGCTGTCTCTCGGGATATCCGATCATCCCATCATCCACTCCATGAAGCACTCTGCTAGTGGTTACTGTTTCTCCCACCCCTAGTTTCCCAAGGCCATGCCAGCGTGACCACACAGTGGCTGTGGCCTATATAGGGCCCAGCTGCATCACATGACACACAGCATTGGGGTACAATGATGTCGATGCACATCTGAACAGGTAGCACTGTCCATTCCTTAAGGATTGTTTGGAAATGGAGTAGGGAACCAACTATGGTAAAGAAATCAGAGGCAACGGCTGGGGACTGGATAGGGGGCATTCTGCAGTGTGTGGGATCCAAGCCACCAGGATGGTATCCAAGCCACCAGGAAGGCCCAGCTCAGGATCTTGGTGCCCCTGTACTGAGAAGCACCACCCTGTCTTGGTCTGCATGAGCTGTCATGACAAGCTATGGATATTTTCTCTTTGATCCGGAGACTGAGGTCTGAGATCTGGGCTCCAGTGCTGTTGGATTCCAGTGCTTCTGCTCACAGAAGGCTGTGTCTTTGTTGTGTCCTCACTGAGAGGAGAGCCGCCATCTTCTGCCCTTGAGGATCCCACCCTCCTTCTCTGAGTGCCTCCAAAGGCCCCACCTCCTAATATTATCTTTTTGGGGGATTTAGGCTTCAGTGTATGAGTTTGTGGGGGTGCATAAAGCCAGTTAAGACTAACAGTCAAGTGTGTCTCAGTTTACAGTCCAGACTGTGTGCGCAAGAAACCCATTAATCTGAGAAGCAGGGAAATCCAGGGAATGGGCCTCACCAACATGAAAGGTCCATGTTCTATTCTGGGACAGTTCCTCACTATGTCAACAAAGGTGCCCTTGTATCTTACCCCAGTGCAGTATGTCTTGTGACATTTTGAGACCTGTGGCAGCCTGGCCACAGCCTCCCTGTGGCCATGCTAATCATGGCTGGAAGAGCTGGGGCTGGAGGAGCTGTCATGTCTAGCGTGGTGCTTCACAGAGTGGTGCTTAGTGAATATTTATTGGGTGATTTCTGCCTAATGGAAGAAGGCCAAGCAGCACAGCAGATGGAGAGTAGACACTCATTGAAAATCGACCTCAAGGACCCTGTGAACAGCATCTCTCAAGGCAGAGGGCAGGACACTAGCATTTATTAAGGACCTTCAGTGGACAATGGAACAGGAAGCCCCGTGTCCCACACAGCTTGGAGCCCAGGTTGCTTGGTTTCAATCCAGAGTTTGGTACGTGTAGCTCTGTGGCCCTGGCTAAGTCCTCATAATTTCATTTCTAAAGGAGCAATAGCCAATGCTGGTGGAGACTGAAATGTATAATGTAATGGAAATGTTTGTACAGGGTCTGGCATGAGGCCAACGATGGGCAGGTGTTTAGTTACCATCTTCTCTTCCAGAATCACCCCCTCATTGACAGGTGAGGAGCTGAAGGCCTGGTGACCACACTGGAGATGAAGCAATAGAATGTCTACCTGGTCTACCTTCCCGTCCCACCCTCGCACCTTTTATCTCCTTTTCTCCTCTACCTTCCACTTGTCCCCTCTCTCTAGCCCATCTCTTCTGCTCCCTCCATCCTTCCCCCTGCTCTCTCTAGGGAACCTGGGTCCTAACTGAGGTCAGCCTGGGCAGTGGCTCAGCTCCCGGTCTGAGTGACCAAGGGACGGGCCACCCTGATGGCTGTCCACAAGAAGAGCGAAGGAAGGAACCCACAACAGCACTCTCCAAGGCAAGCTGGCACACACAGCGGCAGTGTGTTGAGAGTCAAAGATGAGAAGGAGAAAAGGAACCTAGGACAGAAAGTATTGCTAAACTTGGTGGTCACAGCCTGTGCCCCATCGTGCAAGGCTCAGCCACCACCTGTCTTCATTAGGCCAATTAAAGGGGCCAAATTAGTAGTGAAAAGAAGAAAGATGAACAAGACACTTGTTCAATGTGGCCACATTGGGACGAGGGACAAAGAGATCTAGTGATTTCCCCAAGTCATCTTTGGGTTTCTGACATGAAGGTAGGTTTAAATAGAAAGCAAGAGGTATGTGTCACTGACTTCAC
>NW_008481320.1:0-3342 GCF_000622305.1 Nannospalax galili
GCACTCAGACTAGAAACATTCTCCTGATTCAGGACCCAAGTCTAATCTTCACAGCTAGTTAGACCCTCCCCACTTTGTCCCTACCCCAGCCACGGTTCTAAGCACCCCTCCTGATCTTGCCTGGGTCCTCCAGACAACCCTGGTAAATCAGACCCTGTCAGCTATACCTTGATTGCCCTGCTACCTGACCAGCTACATTCTCTCTCCCCATGCTGTCACCATTCCTGCTGTGCCTAGGCCCCTCTTGCTCATCAACACTGAGAACTCCTGAGGGTCCTCCTAAGCCAGACCTCAAAGCCTGGATCTTGAGCTCCTCTTCACCCAGACAAGGCATATTCTCCCACTTCAGGGTGAATACCTAATCTACATAGGTAGTTAGACCCTCCCTGTGCTGGGCCCATCATTGCCTTGGCACTGGACTAGCTCCTGGTAGTCCTGCATAGGACCTCCCGACTACCCTGGTAAGTCAGACCCCACACCACTGCTACTTGATTTCCCTATACCCTGACTAATTACATTCTCACTCTTCACTCAATACCCAGCCAGACTTGGGCCCTGAGATTTCCTGAATAATTTCCTATGTTAGAACCCATCCACTCTGTATTGGTTCCCCCTGTACCCATACTACCTATATTCTCATGTTTCAGGGTTCAGACCTAATCTTTCTATCCAGTTAGACAATCCCCACTCTGTCCCCACCCATCTTGGCCCTAAGACCCCCTGCTGATTTTCCTGCCTGAGTCTTCCAGAATACTCTGGTAAATCAAACCCCATCTACCACAGTTTGAATCTTCTGGACTATAAGGAGCTACATTCTCTGCCTAATTTGTCCTCATTCCTGCATTCAGTCTAAGCCACCTGCTGCTCACTCCCCACTGAGAGCTCCTGACCTACCTCCTATGCCAGACCAGTTCACCGAGTCATCCTGATTCCTCTGCACACTGACCAGACTCTGCAACACTGACCTGATACCCCTTCACCCAGACTATCTATAGTATCCTGCTTCAGGGTCCATACCTAATCTGCCTAGCTGGTTAGAACCTCCCCATGCAGTACTCACTTTTGCCTTGGCCCCAAGACTCCTTCCTGATCCTCAGGCCTGAGACATACAGACTACCCTGGTAAATCAGACCCCACCCACTGGGTTGTCATTCCTATGAACTATGGTCAGCAGCATTCTCTCTCCCCAATTTGTCCTCATGTCCAACTTGGTCTTAGGCCCACTCTTGCTAATCCCCCCAGAAAACTCCAGACTGACCTCAAAGCCAGACAATGCCCACTGCCTCTTGATCCCTTGCAACCAAATTAACTAGAATCTCCTGAATCAGTGTGTAAACCTAATTTTCTTAGCAAGTTAGATCCTCCCCACCCCCTCCTTTGTCTAAGGTCAACCTCCTAATTGACCTGCAGAAGACTTCCAGACTACCTTGTTAAGTCACACCTCACACACTGCAGCTTGATGTCCCATAAACCAAGAATAGATGCATTCTCCTGATTTAGGGCCCAAGCCTAATCCTCATTGCTAGTTGGCCCCTCCCTGCTCTGCTCTGTTCCTACCCTGCATTGCTCCAAGGCCCTCCTCCTAATTTTCCTTCTTGAGACTTTCAGACAACCTTGGTTATCTACACCTCGAGTGGCCTGCACCCTGACCAGCTTCATTCTCTGTCTTCATCCCTTCACCATTCCCACTTTGGCACAGGCTCCTTCCTGCTCATCACCTCTGAGATCTATGAATTGGCCTCCTAATCCAGATCCCAAAGACTAGGTCTTGAGCCCCCTTCACGCAGAAAAATCTTCATTCTCCAAATCCAGGGTCCATACATAATCTACAATGTATGTAGTTGGGGATTAGTTATTTTTCTGTTGCTGTGGCTAGAAACACTGACAAAAGCAGCATATAGATGGAAGACTTTATTTGAGCTTCTGGTTCCAAGGGAATTATAGTCCCTTGGCGGGGAGGCAAAGTACCAGGAGGTGGCTGGAGCAGGATCAGAAACCAAAGTGCTCACATCTTCAAGCAGCCACAGGAAGCAAGAAAGGGACTCGAGATCTGGCAAGGCTTAAGAACTCTCTAAGCCTGCCTCGAGTGATGTGCTTCCTCCAACGTGGAGACACCTTCTAAGATGTCCCAAAACAGCACCACCAACTGGGGACAAATGCTTAAATACTTGGAACCTGAGGGGGACATTCTCATTCAACTCACCACAGTTGGTTAGACACTGCCTATGCTGCCCCCACCATTGCCTTGGCCTTGGCCCACCTCTTGATCATCCTGCCTGAAACTGCCATACATCTCTAATCCAGACTTTGCCCACTGCATCTGGTAAATCAAATCCTGCCCGCTGTGTCTTGGTTCCCTTGCCCACAGACTAGTTAACATTATCCAGCTACAAGGTACAAACCTAATCTACCTAGCTTGTTGGAAAATCCCCACCCTGTACTCACTCCAGGCCCCACTCAAGAGCTTCCTTTCTGCCTGAATATACAAGAATACTCTGGTAAGTCAGACCCTGCTTACTGTGGTTTGAATATCCTCAACCCTGATCAGCAACATGCTTTAACCCTACTTTGGCCCCATTCTGTCATTCAGCCTAGGCCCCCTCCTTCTCATACCTCTTTGAGAACTCCTGAGTAGCCTCCTATGCCAGATCCAGCTGATTGTGTCCTGCTTCCCCTGCACATGCCTGCTGAGAATTCCACACTGGTCTCCTATGCCAGACTCCCACCACAGCTTCTTGATCCTCATGTACCCAGACTAGCTTTATTCTGCGGCTTCAGGGTCCATCCTTAACTACTGTACTTAGTTAAGACACTCCCACTGCTATCCCCATCTCTGGCTTAGCCCTAGGGCCTCCCCAACCCCATCATTCTGTTTGAAACTATCAGACTACCCTGGTAAATCAGAACCTATTCTATATACTTTGAATGTTTTGCACCCTCATTGGCTACACTCTCTCTCACTATGCTGTTACCATTCCTAGTGTAGGCCTAGAACCCCTCATACTTATTCCCACTGTGAACTCCTGAGTAGTCTCCTAAGACAAACCTGGCCCACTGTTTCCTGATTCACCTGCAACTGTAAAAGTGACATTCACTGTCCCCACTCTGTGTCCATTTGCAACCTTGGCCTAGGTCCACTGTTCCTCATCACCCTCTGAGAACTCCTGACTGGCCTCCTAATTAGACACCACACACTGCATGTGAGTCCTACGAACACTGATTCCTTATAGTCTCTCTCCCCACTGTGTCCACATTTTCATCATGGAACTAACCCCTTCCTGCTCATGCCTACTCAGAAATCCAGATGGGCTTCCTAAGTCAGATCCTGCCCACTATGTCTTG
>NW_008481321.1:0-2895 GCF_000622305.1 Nannospalax galili
CAGTTGGCCTGGAACTCACTATGTAGACCAGGCTGGCCTCAGTCTCACAGACATCCAACAACCCCTGCCTCCCCAGTGCTGGGATTAAAGGTGTGTACCACCACAACTGACTATAAAACAAGATTTCCAAAGCTCAGTTACAGTTGGGGTCCTGGTGACTGAATCTCTTGCCAAGGCTAGAGACCGACACTTGCAACAACTTGGTTCTGAATTAGAGAAGGCATGATCCGGTCCCTCTCTACTGTCACTTGGGGGTCTCCTGCCTGTACTTGCTATGGGAAAGTCCCAACAGGAGTCAGGCATCCTGAGGAGACTGTTTGTAGGGGGCAGTCTCTGGGCATCACGGGCAGGACAGAGGAGGGCAGGGGACAAGGGAGAAGACAGGAGGCAGTGGAGAGTAACCCAACTGGGGTCCACCTGCCAGGGTTCCTGTGAAAGTGCTGATGTGATCTGTGGGCTGCTGTGACCCACTGGAGGGTTTATGTGTTGAGGGTTTATGATGTACCTGGGACAGGACCCCAGGTCACTTGTGAATGCACAATGGAATCATTTCTTCACCACAAGTCAAAGGGCATCCTGATGAAGGAGGCACGTCTAGAACTTTCTGCTGTCCTGGTTCCCAGCTGTGTCCTTCTTTGTGCCCAATTTCCTCATCTACAATAATCACAGTACCTACATTTGATAAGGGTTTGGGAAGTGTGATGGTTCATGTTGCTTGTGAACTTGACACCCTGGGAAGAGGGAATCTCAACTGAAGAACTGTCTCCATAAGACTGGCCTGTAGGCATGTCTGTGGGAGAGTGCCTGCTCACTGTGGGCGGCACCACCCCTAGGCGGGTGGGCCTATATTGTATAAGAAAGCTTGGGAGTGCCCCTTAGTAGCATTGCTTCTTGGTTTCTGCTTCAGTTCCTGCCTTGAATTCCTGTCCCGACTTCCCTGGATTCCTGTCCCTCAGTGATGGACTGTGACCTGGAAGTGTAAGCCAAATAAACCCTTTCCTCCCCAAATTACTTTTGGTCAGTGTTTTTTCTTTCTTTAAAATCACAGCAACAGAAAGCTAACCAGAACGGGAAGGATTCAGGGAGTTAAACTACGTGAAATCCTTAGAAGGGTACTGGACTCTTCCACAGCCCCCCTCAGTAAGTGCAAGTTGCTGCTAAAATGCTTACGTTCAGATAGATGAGCTAAGTATGTGTCCTGTCGCTATCTCAGGGGTGGATATTGATTGGGAAGCAGAGACAGGAAGCCTGTTTCAATCAAGTGGATTGAGGAGGCCTCTCTTTAGCAGTGACAGTTGAGCTAAGACTTGGTGGAAGAATAGGAAGGTCCAGAGAGGAGTGGTCCTGGTCGAGGAAGAACAGGTACAAAGGCCCAAGACAGAATCACTCTGAGCTGTTCAAGACATAGTCAGAAGAGCACTGAGTCAGGGGACAAGGGTAGAGGTTGAGGTTGGAGGGGTGGCATGGGCCCTGGAGGCTGGGGGAAGGCATGGGACTTTCATCTAGAAGGAACAAGAAGCCCCAAGAAAGGTTACACTGAGAGGAGAAAGAACCAGACATGAGTTAGTTCAGGTTTCCACAAAGCAGATGGCAAGAAAGGATTAAGTATGGAAGGGTCTTGTTGGGAGCAGGTAATGGAGAGCTGTGGGGCTGGTCCAGGCCTCTCTCTTACGGATGAAGAGGGACCTGTCAAGGCTGAGGACACTCAACCAAGCCGTGGCGGTGCTTGAATTATTCAGGGAATGGCGTGTTCTCTAGAAATGGGCAAGCTTCAGTGTTCTGATTGCTGGGATTAGGTCAGAGGACACCTGACCACTGTAAATGTTGGACCTGTAACACTAGCTAAGACATCTTTAGGCATGTCCCCTTCAGGCACTGTCTGAAATGCTACAGTACCGCAACCCACCCCAGCCATGACAGACAGGCAATAATAACATCTTTATTTCACAGAAGGAGCCCTGAGCCTCACTCCCTGCCTGAAGCCACATAATTAGAAAGTGGCAGAGCTGGGATTTGAACCTATGCACACAACTCTCACCTCCCATACTCTACCATGACTACAGACATAGCTACTGGTGCAACGGAAGATGTGGGGAGCCCAGCATCTCATCTCTCAGTCCTCTGGGTTCCCTGGCGTCCTCTGGACTGCAGTGTATGCTCACAATGCCCACTCTGGCTTATATTTTCCACATACACTGGTACTGAGGCTGCTTAGAGAAGGTTGGCCAGGAAAGTGGGCAAGAGGCTATGGAAGGTTCTAGTTGCAGAGCCCCACCCAGGGGCTGCGTGGGCAACCCCAGATGGAACTCAGCGGAGGCCAGACAGAGATAAGAGCCTGTTGGGTGAGTCAGGCTCTGCCTGGCTCCAGTCCCTCTGGCCTTGCCTCCTGACACCCCACAAATCCCCTGTCTCCCAGGAGGAAGTCAGGCCTGTAGCACTGCTTCCGGCTATTATGGCATTTTTACAGCCTGAAATTGATTTAAGTGTTACGCTCTTGCTAAGAATATGCCTTGACACTTGAAAGAAACCTTTATGATTGTCCTAATTTGTGAAGAATTAGTTGTTGCTGTTTTTTTTTCTTTCCCTTCTCCCCTTTCTTCTCCGCAGGGTCAGGCTGGAGCCCGGTCATTGTTGTTATATTTAGATCTGAAACTATATTGGGCCTGGGCTGGTGTCCGCAAGCTTTCACTTCTTAAAACAGGAAGGAAGGCTCCAGCTGGGGACTTTCAGAGAGCCAAGACCTCTCTGAAGGCCTCAGGGCAGCGAAACTTGGTGGAAACCACTAGATGTTCCCCCTGTGATGAGGGATAGATTCAGAGAATATTGTTTGTACTTAAACACCCTCCCCCAACACACACAAACACACACACACACACACACACACACACACACACA
>NW_008481322.1:0-3349 GCF_000622305.1 Nannospalax galili
GGACAATGGCAGTAAGAGCCTGAAGCCCGATGACTTGGGGTCCCTGAGGCTGAACGTAGTTTACACAGAAGACCACGTCTTCTCCTCTGAGTACTATAGCCCCCTGCGTGACCTGCTATTGAAGTCTGCGGATGTGGAGGTGTGTGTCAGCCATACTTGCCAGTGGAGGCCCAGGTCCAGCTCCACATACCTGCTCTGCCCACCCAGCTGCCCAGGCCACCTGCCAAGCCTAACCTATTCACCTGGCTCTCACCCACACTCTACCCACTCACCTGTCAGGCCCTGTCCACCCAAAGCAGCTGCTGGAGCCTTTGCCATCCTGTTTCTAGCCTCTGAGGACACCTGTACCCCTTTGCTGTATGGGGGACATCCAGCCCTTCCCAATTAGAGCTGCAGGTGCCTGGCCTACTCAGATTTCTGATTGTGATTGACTACTCACTATTCTGGTCCCAGTGCTGCTGGATTTGGGGGTTAGTGGGAAGATGCCCAAGCCACACTTACAGGCATAGCAGGCAGGGTCACACTGGAAGTTTTGACACGGGTTTTCATGAAGTATGTGTTTCTATACAGAAAGCCGTAGCATATTTAACAGATGAACAGGAAGCCACAGAAGGGGCTGGTGGCCCTCTGCATGGTAGCCTCCCTGTGCCGCTGTGCATACTGACCCACCAACTGTAGGATGAAGGTCTGGGGTCCTCATGTCCTAGCCTAGGGATGGGGCTTAGCCTGCAGGAGGTGGGTGCCCCTTCACATGCTCACTGCTCACACTGCCCCCCTGCCCAGCCTGTCTCAGCCTCAGCAGCTCACATTCTGGGCGAGGTCTGCAGAGAAAAGCAGGAGGCAGCCATCCCACTGGTGCGACTCCTGCTGCACTATGGCAGGGTAGTGCCCTTCATCAGCGCCATCGCCAGTGCAGAGGTGAAGAGGACCCAGTAAGTGCCCCTTCCTGCCCCCACCCCTTCATGCCCAGCCTTCACACCTAGCCCCCTCCTTATCTCCGTGTTCTTTCCCTATACTGCACCCCCATATGAAGACCCTCCCCGCTTCCCTTGTACTTCCACTTGACCCCTGCTGCTCTCTGCACCCCTCCATCCCCTCAGTAGGAAGCCGAGTCTCTGAATACCCAGTAGTTAGACATCAAAGTGACTATCCTAAACCATATCTGTGCACAGCACTGGTAGGAAGTAGGGATGCCAAGCTCCCCAGGAGCCAGACAGGTTTCTGACCCTCTTTAACAGAGTTGCTTATTGATTCAGAAATCACCATTTCTGGAGAAATCCACAGAGGGTGGGTAGGGGGTGAACAGGGGCCCCAGGACTCAAAGAATCAGCTCTGTTCACTCTGGTGAGCTCCTTGTTTCCCTAGTGAGGCCCCATTACTGAGTCAAAGTTGGGAACTGCTTCCCCATGGAACTGAGAGGCTCCTCCAGGGTCACCCATGATGGAGAGTGAACCAGAGTGAAGTTGCCTCGGTAACCAACAGCAAGGCAGACCACCATTCTATTTGCTTTTCTGCCCAGTATGCCTTGTATGCTGCCTGAGGCTTTGGTACAAGAAGCCCAAGTCTTCACAGAAGCACCCTTCCCAGGGGGCGCAGGGGCAGGGCCCAGCCAACTCTACACATGCTGTAGTATAGGAAGCCTGTTGAGATGGGGTTGTTTCCTACAGAGCTCCAGGCCTTAGATTCCTTACAAGACATCCAGAAATAGATCTTCCAGTGCTGGTGTCCCCATCCAGTAACTGGGTTCTCAGAGAAGGTTTTGCTGCCATAGAACCTGGACAAGGCAGACATCATTCCAGTGCTGTTTTTCCAGGGACCCCAACACCATCTTCCGAGGAAACTCACTGACATCTAAGTGCATAGATGAGACGATGAAGCTGGCAGGCATGCACTATCTCCACGTGACCCTGAAGCCCACCATCGAGGAGGTAAGATGGCCCTGGCCACCTTAGCACAGTGGATCAGGACTTCCATGAGAGACATGAGGGTGGGCACATTGGGTTGCCCAGCCTTTATGAGAACCAAATCATCGCAAATACATATCTGAAATCCCTCACTGATCTCCACCTTCCCACATGCTTCAGTCTCAGGGCTAGAGCTGTGATCTGTACCATCCCATTCCAGGGCTGTTCTTGCCTAGGGCTCATAGGCTGTCTTCCATATCCAAACCAGTCCCTTTCTTCCCATAACTCAGTCCCTCACCTGACCCTTATTGGATTGCCTTGCCAGCAGAGCAGATCATAAAATTAGGATCTTTGCAGTATGAGAGAACTTAATACATTGATTTGATCTGTAAGCAGAAACATAGAAGCACTTGGGAGGAAAAATAAATCTTTGTGAAGTCTAGTTTCATGTGAACTGAGGCAAAAGCACTCTTAGAGGGATGCCCACTGCATGTCTCAGAGAAAGGACTATGCCTTCTGGTTTCACCTCCATGATTTACTGGCTCTTCCCAGCAGCCTTTGCAGTGGGGAGTAGTTGTCTCTTGCTGCTGTGTGGGGCCACAGGAGATTCTGTAGGGCTGTGAGGTGCCAGGGCTGGTCCTTGATGCAACTGTGGTTCAGCCACAGCCTTGCAATACCACCCTATGCCTGCAGCTGTTCACAGTCCACCGTGGGAGCTGCTTCCCAGAGGGCCAGCTTCCTCAGAAAGCCTGAGGCTCCATCTTCCCAACTTAAACAGCAGCATCTTAACACTCTTCTAGATCTGCCAGGGCCACAGGTCCTGTGAAATCGACCCTGTGAAGTTGAAAGATGGTGAAAACCTTGAAAACAACATGGTAAGATATCTGCTTTGCTCTGGAACTTTCCAAAGCCAGTTGCCTGCCAAGAGTCCCTTAAGTTTCTGAGGGCTATAGCTGTGGCCTGCACCAGCCCAAGGCCAGGACTGTCCATGGCTACATGGACATTGTTTGAAGATCCCAGGCAGACTGGGGACAGCTGCACCCCAGATCACTTCCCTGGCCCTTGAGCTCACAGGAACTTCCATCAGCCTCAGACACTTGTTACCTCCTGCCACCATAGTCCCATTCACTCACTTTCTAGAGGCTCTGTTAGCTCCCACTGTCTTCTGAGGACCCAGGCCTGACCCATGAGCCCCACTGGTTATCAACTCATGGCAAATAAACATACCCAAGCCAGATGAGTCAGGCCGATCCAGGAACCCCTGCCTTTTAATATCTTTCCTGTGACTTCATGTAGATCAGTTTGGTTCACACTTTTAAACAAAAGTATAGATTCCTGCCCTTGGATCTTAGTGAAGTTACATTACCTTAAGTAATGGTAAGAATAGAGGACCCAGAGGATGAATTACTAAAATGACTCAATAAAGACTTTTAAAATTATTTATT
>NW_008481323.1:0-3332 GCF_000622305.1 Nannospalax galili
GGTCTTTGTCTTTTTGAGACAGTCTCCCTGTAACCCCAGTTGGCCTGTAACTCACTATATAGACCAGGCTGAGATTTGTATGAAGTGCTTAAATCATGTCCCATCTCCTGACCTGGGAAGACACAGTGGAAGGGGTATGAAGAAAGCACACTGCTTTCTCTTCCCTTCTCCAACTGCACTCCTTTGTAAGTTGAAGGTGGGTGACAGGAGAGGTTTCACACTCTTAATGTGACCTGGACTATCTTGCTATTGGATGATGGGAGGGTTGACATCTACTACAAAGGTTTTTACTCTTGGTAGGCTCTTCAAAAGGTATAAAGGAAAGTTCTTTCCAGCACTTTGGAGGCAGAAGCAGGCAGATCTCTGGCCAGCCTGTTTTACATAGAGAGTTCTAGGCTAGTTGAGGCTACAGGGAAACTGTCTCAGAGCTTGCTGTAGAGCCCATATGTAATTGAATTCTATGAGGATATCAGAGTTAATGGAGGAGCAACAGGAACTCAAAGAGCTGGTCAGGGGCTTGGAGTATTGTTAGGCTTTGGAGCACAGAATACCATACCTGATCTCAGACAAGACTGCATTTATTCAAGGTGCAGTGAGGGACGTAGCCTTCCGGCATGACGGAAGCAACTGTGTTGTACACAGGGAGAGTTAGAGATCATATAGGGGCTAGGGCATGAGGAAGAGGATGCAACTGAGGGGTCTGAGTGTGTCATTTTCCGGAGCCTCTTGCTCAAGCAGGGCAGGCTACCTTGAACAACAGCCTGTCTCCAACAGTTCCCCCCAAGTTCCAACAGTGATCACTCTGGGTGTGATTTATCAATAACACTATAGCAGTCTCAGAGTCAGGTAAGATCAGCAGCAGTTTCAGAGGACTTCTGGTTTTCTGCAACTGGGGCATTCTATCAGGTATAAATAAGCTTGGGCATTTTACCTCAACACTGTCTGGACATTTTGGCACAGTGAACTGGGTTCTTTGTACTTCCCAACTCCTGACCACTATGTGTCATGCTAAGGCTTGCAAGAAGTTTCTGGCTTTTTGCAGCCTCGGCTTATAGTTTGTGTTTGTTTTTTTGTTTGTTTCTTTTAAGAGTCTTGTGATGTAGCACAGACTGGCCTCAAATTTTAGTCCTCTTACTTCAGCCTCTGAGTGTTGGAGGCTGATACTACCTCCAACAGGTTTATACTACCCCATCTGGCTCATTTACTAACAATTTGATCTTTGGCTTTGACTGGATCCTAGTGCCTAATCACACTAGCTAGGGGAGGCAAAGACAGAAAAATGGCTGAGTGGCCATGCCCCACAAAAGCTTTAACTGATAGGCTGGGGGGCTGTCCTCACTCACCACACCACCCACAGCTCTCAGGTTCTGAAATCCAGTGCACACCCCAGGGTACTTGGGTAGCTAGGCCTGATTCCTCTGAGGCTGCTTTCCATCAGAAATAGCCTGCACACTTGGGTTCTAAGCTTAGCTCAAATGTACTCAATACACAGTTTGAATCGCACTGAATTTAAGTTGTATGAAACTGGCTTTCCAGTTGTGCCTTGCCCTGAGTGATTCCATTTTACAAAAAGTCATTTGGCTGCATTCTTAGGGCACACGCAGAAGCAGGGTGACTGCATCTCTCTGTGCACTTCGGTACCACATCCTGTCCAGTATGATGTGAGGCAGACACTGGCAAAACAACTTATTCCTAAAAGTAAAAAAGGTTCCGTTCATAAACTTATCAGACTGAGATTGAGAAATGGGTACATGTGTAGGATTGACTTGTATAAAGTAGACATAATCTGAATGCTTGTTGGGTGGATTCCAACTTCTTCAACTGAAGCTTGAGAAACCATTTTGAATTAAAATCAGGGGTAGGACCTGACTCAAGGACACAGTTCCAAAGCAGAGTTTAGACAGAACTTTACAGTTCCAGGGCACAGACAGTTCCAAGAGCTATTTGGGGGAAAGAGTGTCCTCAGAGTTCTGGCCTACTCTTATATACTAAATTTGAGTCAGGTTTTTTTATTTGGGTAAATTGTAATGTTGGCATAGTAATGCCGCACATAGGGGCACTAAAGCTGTATCAGAACAAACAAGCCTCAGCAGGCTCATCAAACATACCAGACCAAGCAAGGGTGCAATACCCTCACCTGGACCCATAAAAAGTACATCTGACACTGTGAGGGCTCCCCTGACCTGCCATCTGACTACGTGGTGTGTCAAGGGACTGACAGGCTGAGAACTTCTGGCTGTCCCCAGAGATTCAGCCCTGGTCCTCTGAGCAACCCTAGTCATTCTCTAGCCAAATTCCACAACCTTACCCTAATCATCTACAGGGACTCTGCCTCCAATAAGGCCTCTTTAACTGGTTTGCAGCCATTCTATGGGGGGAGGGGTGTGGAAAGAACAGAATGTGATCAGAGTGATTAAGACTGGAATAAAGAACCTGTGGGGCCAGGTGTGGAGCTGCAAACCTGTAATCCCAGGGCTGGGAAGGCAGAGGCAGGTGGATCTCTGGGAGTTCAAGACCAATTTTGTTTACATAGTGAGTTCCAGGTCAGCCAGGGATATACAATGAGAGCCTGCCTAAAAAAACAAAGCAAAACAAACCAAACCACAAACAAACCTGTGACTGCCAGAGGCCTGCTATCAAGGGAAATCAAGACTACTTGATAAATCAGCCACTCAGGAGGCAGAGACAGGCAGACCTCTGTGAGGTTCAGGTCAGCCAGGGCTACAAAGAGAGACCCTGTTTCAAAAGAACAAACAAAAAAAGAATATTTACTACTGAAACCAGACTTGGTAGAACACACATAATCTGAACATCCAGGAGTTCTAGGACAGTCTGGAAAACAGAGTTCCAGGCCAGCTCAGTCTACACAAGCAATCTTATCTGAAAAAAATAAAAAAGGGTGGGGTTAGAGGAGGTTGGCAAGATGGCTCAGTGGTTAAGAGCACTGGCTGCTCTTGCTGAGGACTCAGGTTCAGTTCCTAGCACTCACAGTGGCTAAATGTCCATAATTCCAGTTCAACAAATCCTACGTTCTCTTCTGACCTCTGTGGGCACTGTATGCAGAGGTGCACTTACATACATGCACACAAAAAAGCACTCGTATACATAAAAATAAATAAATTTTTTAAAAGGGGGGGCATCTTGAAAGCAAGGTTGTAGATAGTATGCTGCACCACTACTTGACAGGTCTATTCAGGATCTTAAATACAACTTAAAGTAACAATCAGTTATTAATTTGAAACAGGTAAGGGAGAAAACTCAAGCTGACACAGGAAAGAAAAAAATATCATTAGTCAAAATTTATTTCAAGGCCTGAAAACATTGAGACTCAT
>NW_008481324.1:0-3353 GCF_000622305.1 Nannospalax galili
TGTGAGTTACGTGCTTGTATGTATTTGTGTATCTGTATATGTGTTTGCATGTATGTATATATGCATCTCTTTAGAGAATAGTGATGATTTTAAGATCCTTGGTTATTGATTTAACATAATTAAAATTATTACACTAGAAAATGGGCTGGAATTCTTGTTTTATGAATCTCTTGAACTCTCTGGAATTTAGGAGCCATTCTCTTTTAAATACGTCTTGGGTTTTTGTTTTGGTGTCCTGGGGCTTGAACCCAGACCTTGTGCATGCTAAGCAACTGTCCTGTCACTAAGTGAGAACCCCCAATCACATTGTCACTTCCCTAAGAAATAGAATCTGAGTTTTATTCCCAAGAGCCCTTAGAGGAAAGCCTCTCCCTTCTCAGCCTTTGGTATCAGTAAACGGCATGACAAATGACCATTTAGTTCTAAAAGACTTGCGCTTTGCCTCAGAGCCTCATGGTAAAATGTGAGTCAAAACTCAACTGGCATTAGAAACTGTCAGGCACCCTTAAGCATTCTTGAGGGCACAGACAAGTCCCTAAGAGGATGCCGGGGTGTCTCATGGAGGCCAGTAGACTGCAGAAAAGCACGTTCCCAGCTGCCCGCTTTCACGTGAGCCAGGACGACAGGGAAGCTCACGTGGCTTGGCCAAGTGTAGGAACCTCGGGTGAGTGGTGAGGCGCAGCCCCCTTCGAGCTGTCCGTTTGTTAGTGTTCTCGCCTCATTCCCCTGCTTGGCTCTCAGTTACGCTGTGACCAGTACGTGACAAGAAGCAGCCTCAGGGGCAAGCTTTTATTTTGGCTCACAGTTCAGCCCATCGTGTCAGGGAAAAACATGGTGGCAGAGAGCATGAGGCAGCTGGTCACATTGTGCCTATAGGCAAAGGGCAGACAGGAAGTGAGGCTGCACCACAAACCTCAAGGCTTGCCCCTAGGGACCCACCTTCTTTGAAGAGGCTCTCTTATTCTTAAAGGTTCCCACAACCTTCCCAAACAGTGCCATCTGCTGGAGGTCAAGTGTCCACACACATCCATTAATGGGGACATTGTACCTTTAAGCCCCAAGGAGGCTTCCCTGTGCTAGCCTTCCAGGTAGATGCTAGGAATCAGTGGTCTAAAGAGCTGGGTCCATGCAGTGCTAAGTAATGACCAGGCTTCTGCCAGAAGCCAGTAGAGCCTTTGTCACTTCTCCAAAGGCTGGAGCTTCGTAGACTGTCCACAAGTAAAACTGACTTCTAGAACCTTGCAAAATAAGGTTGATTAGACCCGATCCCAGATCTATCTAATAATAAAGCATCTAGGATCTTTCCCTGCCCCCCCCATATAGTGTTTGCCTGTTTTTAGGGGGTGAGTCCGTGTGCATATGGAGGTTAGAGGACAGCTTCGTGTCGTTCCTCAGGGGAGAGCTGTCCATGGGTCTGGGGCTCACCAGTCAGCCAGGCCAACTGGCTAGTGAGTCCCAGGGATCCTCCGGTCTCTGTCTCCCCGGTGCTGGATGACAAGTGTTGTACCACAGTCCTACTTTTACTTGAGTACTGCGGATTGAACTTGGGTCCTAATGTCCTTTCCTGATTGAGCCATCTCCCCGACTCTGGAGTCTGTTGTTTTAAAGCACTTTCTCAGGGTCCTAGATGGAGACTACGGGGTGTTGCTGTTGGCTTTCCCTTAAGTCTTAGTTTTTTTCAGAGGACATTGGCACCTGTAGGGCTTCTGTGCCCTCTGTCAAACCCTTGCAGGTTGTGGAGCTCTCAGTAGTTTTGCTCACTGTTGTGTCAGCTACACGCACACGTGCACACTGGTCCTGGGTAATTATTGATGGTGTATCTGTTCTCTTTCCCATTTTTTACATCTCAGTTGAACTGGTAGCTTGTCTGTATGTGTGTGTTGGGGGGTAAGAGACTTGGCATGAGATCTGCCCTGTATAAATCTTCAGTGGATAAGACTGGCTAACTGTGGAACAGTGTTTTCCACCGATTCCCCCTTTCCTCCACTTCTTCCTAGCTGCTGACAGACACCATCCTGCTGCGTCTGACTATTTCAGATTCCACATGTAAGCAGGCCGTGCTGTACCTGTCCTCTGTGACTGTCTCACTGGGTTGCTGTTCTCCAGGCTCCGGCCCGTGGTCATGGAGAGCAGCATTTCCCTCTTTAACACTCTTGTCTGCCTTGCCACATTTTGTCTGCTCATCTGCTGACAGCTAGATTGTTTCCACACTGGGCTTTTATCCACATAACTCTGTGGTCCCGACTTCCAGTCTTTGGATGCCCAGAAGTTGGGGTACTGACTGGTAGCTCCAACTTTGGATCATCTCCATGCTGGTTATCCCAGAGTATTCACAATCTCAGTGACATTTTCCACGCCCATCCTGATGGGTATGAGATGGTCCCTCAGCGTGGCTTTGATTTGCCGTTCTCTGGTGGTTACTGGGGTTAAGATGCTTTGCACATACCTGCCAGTGTTTGTATGCCTGTCTTTAAGAAATGCCTGTTTGAAACGGGTGTGGTACTATATGCCTTTCATCCCTGCACTCAGTTGTTGGGGTTTTCTAGGTCGTAGACGCTCATATCACCAGATGCATGTGGTTTGTGACTAGTATCTCCCTCTGTAGGCCATCTCAGTCTGTGGAGGATTCTCTGCTAGGAGTTTTGTGGTATCAGTTCTTTAATGCATTTGGACTTGGTATTTGTGTGTGGTATGATGCAAAGGTCCAGCTTTGTTTTGATTTGGGTTTTTTTTTTTTTTGCATTTTTTCCCTTTTTCTCAAGACCATTAATTGAAGAGCCGTTCTTTCCCCCAGCTCTTGGCAGCCGTGTCAAGTTAATGGAATACACCTAGGTGTATTTCTGGGCTTTCTGTTCTGTTTCCGAGTTTGACTTCTTTTTATATCCCTCATGACCTTGCCTGCCACGGAGTGAGCCCACCCCTCCTCATCTGTTTTTGTGTGTGTCTGAGACTTTATTGTAAAATCTCCTAGGTGATTGAAGATGCTAGATAATCGAGTTCGAAATGATGCTAACCCTGTTGCTTGTTGTTCAGGTCTGTCATATGCAAGTCACACGGTTGGCTTCACACCACCCACCTCGTTGACTCGAGCCGGAATGTCTTACTACAACTCTCCGGGCCTCCATGTACAGCACATGGGGACGGCCCACGGCATTACAGTAAGTGTCGGGTCGGGGAGACCTCACTCTGGACATGGCCCCTGCTGTTCTGTGGGAGCCGAGGACTGTGCCATCCTCCAGTCAATTTACCTTCTGGCCTCAGACTGTTCCCCGTAGCTTAACAAAAAGTTCTAGTGTTGAAACACATTTCCTCCCTGGATGACAAGACTTCATTTCCTGTAAAAAAAAAAAAAA